>NC_091960.1:23459191-23579191 GCF_031021105.1 Erythrolamprus reginae | reverse complement strand
CAGTGTCGGTGTTGAGAAAGCCTGATCACCTTGTTCAGAAATGTGGTGAGCATCTCTGAGGAATGGAGCTGACCTGATTGCATAGCAGCTTCTGTTGGAATAGCACAATTTAGTTACGGAAGAGAGTTTATTGATTGATTAGTCTTATGACCTTATCAAAAATATAAGACAAAAACGAATCAACATTTAGGGAAACACATCACCTTTACAAGATATCCCAATCTGTTTCGATGTAATGGGTTCTTAGCTCAACCACTTTAATTATACCTTAATTAGAACCTTAGCTGTTCTGCTCACGATGTACAGATTAGCGCCCAGGAGAAAAGAGGACAATCTGAGATTCAGATCCTGCTGTGCTCTTCTTTCAAATAGGGATGTTAAGTAGCAATAGCAAGAGCACTTAGCTTTATATACGGCTTCATAATGCTTTACAGACCTCTCGAAGAAATTTACAGAGTCAGCATATTGCCCCCAACAATCTGGGTCTTCATTTTACCGACCGTGGAAGGACGGAAGGCTGAGTCAACCTTGAATCAGTGAGAATCAAACATCTAGCAGTGGGCAGAGTCAGCCTGCAATACTGCATTACAACCACTCAGTCACTAAGGCTCATAATGACTGTTTGTTAAGTAGTCATGAAGTACCGTATTTTTTGGAGTATAAGATGCTCCAGACTATAAGATGCAGCTACCATTTGGGGGGAGGAAAACAAGAAAAAAAAATCTGTCTCTGCCTCCCAGCAATTTGCCTCCTTGTAGCCAATAGCCTGTTTCAGCTTCACTTTCAGTTTCAGCACAGCCTGATTAGCACAAGGGGAGGGGGGAATCTTCCTCTGCTTCCCAGCAATTTGTCCCCCTACACCAAACACCAAACAGCCCATTTTAGCTTCATCACAGCCTGATTAGCACAAGCAGCTGATTAACACAGAGGCAACAATAGGCAATGGCATTTCCTGCAGCCTGAAATAGCTGATGGTCGGAAGCTGCTTGTGTTAATCAGGCTGTGCTGGAGCTGAAAGTGAAACAGGCTGTTTGCTATTTGCTGGGAGGCAGAGGCCAGAGAGTGGGGGCCGGTAGGTAGGTGGGGCTACGTTCAGTGTATAAGATGCACCCAAACTTTCACCCTCTTTTAGGGGAGAAATAATGAGTCTTATACCCTGAAAAATACAGTAATTTTAATAACCTTGGAAGGATGGAAGGATGAGTCAATCTTCCTTCCTTCAGTCAGGATTGAACTGCTGGTAGTCAGAAGAATTAGCCTGCAATACTGCATTCTAGCCACTGAACCATCATGGTTCTAAGTGTAAGAGAAGCACATACTTGATCAAAGAAAACATGAGCAATGTGTTCAATAGTTGGTGCCCCACAGGTACACACCCTTAGGCAACATCATCAGAGCTCAGCAGCTTAGGTAATGAATCATCTGCAAGAAAACAGCCAAGCTTAGAGAGCACTAAGGTACAGTGGTACCTCTACTTAAGAACTTAATTCGTTCCGTGACCAGGTTCTTAAGTAGAAAAGTTCGTAAGTAGAAGCAATTTTTCCCATAGGTATCAATGTAAAAGCAAACAATGCATGCAAACTCATTAGGAAAGAAATAAAAGCTCAGAATTTGGGTGGGAGGAGGAGGAGGAAGAGGAGGAGGAGGACAGTCACTGCCCAAAGCAAAGGGGGCGTTTCTTTTCTCTGGGCGCTGGCAGAGGTTTATTCCCTCTCCAAGTGCCCAGAGAAAGGAAAATGGTTTGTTTGCTCTGGACTGTCAAAGCTTCCTTAAGCACCACTTAAAGGCTCCTCTGGCAGCCCAGAAAAGCCCAAGATGGTTGGGATTAAAGGGGGAATGGCAGAAAACTGGCCGGACTTTCGTGCTGTTCTCAAATTTCCTGGGAAATTTTTTCAGGCTTGGGTTCTTAAGTAGAAAATGGTTCTTAAGAAGAGGCAAAAAAATGTTGAACACCTGATTATTCTCTAGAAAAGTTCTTAAGTAGAGGCGTTCTTAAGTAAAGATACCATTGAACCTTCATTTCAACCCTGAACTGCAAATCGTCTTTTTTATAGGTATTGCTCTACGGTAAGCCCTTCTTGAGAAATGTGACAAAGTCATTGACAAGTACTTTTCAAGTTGAAAAACAGTTTGGTTCTTAGCCAATCAACGTTAGAATCTATTTGTTGCAAGTAAATCCATGTCACTTTGAGCACTGATAATCTAGGACTCTCTGTTTAAACATTTCATTTAACTTGGTTATTGAATTAACCTCCCCTTTGCTGGGACTGCCTGATCCTTTGAAGCACAGACATAAAGAAGTGGGTTCACACAATAATTACAAAAACAGCAACCAACCTAGATAGATGCTAACCAGGTTTAGGATGCTGGGTAAAAGCAGCTGCTGGGATTGGTGAAATCCGTTGCATTCTCTGCTGGCTCTCCTGCTGTATTGGCCATCTTTACAACTGTACTAGCAGTTCCCTTTCATTAGCAATTGCAGGCGGGTTTAATGCTAATTTTTATGCCCTGTGAAATTAAACATGAGAGTTCTCAAAAGACAACCAGTCATTTAACATTAGATTATCCAAAGGCAGATTTTGTTATGCGCCCCGGAGGCACCTTGGTGTTTTAAAATCCTCTGAAGCTTGGAAGCAAAAGACACTGCGAGATTTTCAGCTGAAATGCACACCGTTAATAAGAAGAAATGAATCATAGTCCCTTCGACATGAAAGAAGCTTTCTTCATTAAAACAAAAAAGGAAGGACCATTTGCTCTGCCCAGTGTGACGCCACCCATTCAAAATGTGAAGTTATTAAGAATAACTGCATAGTACACATTAAGTCCAAATAGGAGAAGGCAGTGGAGCATCCTGCATTATAACAGGGGAAGGATCTTCAGTATTCTAAATCCTGTAAACCAAGAGAATTATCCATACTGCATTTTTCATACTAGAGGACGCACCGGTATACAAAATGCACCAAGATTTCAAAGAGGTAAGTAAGAAAAAAAAGTTTTTGCCGTCCCCAGCCCTCAGAAGTACTCTGCAGGCCTTCCAAACCCTCTATATATCCCATTTTTCCCAAAACCGAAACTGTTTTTCACCCATGTTTTGCAAAAATAGGGTGGGCAGGGGGTTTGGGAGGCCTGCAGAGAGCTCCTTAGCAGGAGCGGATTCCCGATTCTGCTGCTACCAATGTGCCGCCCGCACAGCTTTGCTTCTGCTATGGGTGTTTGTGCAGGAAACAAAATCATATGAAGGGATGCATGTGTGCATGAGATTTCGGCAATTTTTTTGCTTCCGCGTGTGCGCAGAAGCAAAATCTTGCTGGGATGCACCTGCACGCCTGCAGTGGAAGCAAAGTTGTGCTCACAGCTCAATTTTCACTACTGGTGCACTGTCCTTATCCATACTGGTAGCAACCTGATACTGCTCTTGAGAGCTGCGGGAAGGCAAAAATGCCCCCATTTTTCATCAGTTTTTTTACAAAAACTGGGGGGGGGGTTGCCTTCCCCTAGCCCCCAGGAGCTCTCTACAGGCCTCCCAAACCTTCTGCACACCTAGTAATGGGCAGCCAAAATTTTTACTGCCATACTGTGGGTGTGGCTTATTTTGTGGGTGTGGCTTGATGGTCACATGACTGGGTAGGAGTGGCTTTCTGGCCATGTGACCAGGTGGGAGTGGTTTGAACGATCATCATTGTTTAAGTGAACTGTTAAGTCCTCGACTTACAACCAGTGTCGCTCTCTAGGGTGACAATTTGCTTCGCATTTCCCACGCTCTCCTTCCTGGGTCACCCCCTGCCTCAGGCTGGGTAGCTAGACGAACGGGTACCAATCAGCTGTTGAGAAAAGAGAGGGGAGGAAATGGGCCCCCTGCAACTCCTGCTGGTGCTGGTCTTCCTGCCACTTTCCGAGGAGGAGGATGGGAGGGTGGGATGGTCAGCTGGAGCTGGGCACACAGCTTCATTTATGTTATGAGCCACCCCGAGTCCTTGCAAAGGGGATGCATACAGCTTCAATAAATAAATAACTTTCCATTGGTGGAACTGTGTTCCATCCTGTCTTCGGTCCACCTCTGTGTACACCGCATTTTTATGAAAAATGGGTCATGGGTGTGGGGGTTCAGGAGGCCAAAAGCAGCTGTATCCATTGTATAAAACACACTGACATTTCCACCCTCTTTTAAGGGTGGGAAAGGTGCATATTATACTCTGAAAAATATGGTATGTGTATATGGCACAAGGATTGTTCTTGAACTGGTATTCAATACATTCCTGCAGGAATCCCCCAGGAGTGGGCTGGAGGACATAAAAATAAAATATGGTAGCTGACCAACTGCCTGAATCACACCCCACCTCTTTTTTACAGACAATGTTAAAAGGCAGAAAGCCTAAAATAGTACAATTTTACTTTAACATTTTTTTAACCTCTTGTTGCAAATGTCACTTGAATCCCTCACTTTTTTCATGGGAACACTTAAAGCCACAGGTATGGAAGGCATCCCCTCCCCCCTTGCTAAAATCCAGAAATACTGCACAAAGTTGCTGCATGCAATTATAATGTTATATAAGTGCAAGCAAAATGTGAGCTCTGTGAAATGGCTGCTTGCTCCCAAAGCAAGGTATTTAAGAAGCTGATACATATTTCATGGAGAAATTCCATCAGTGTAACTGAATATTCATAGCTGTTGGGGCCTGCCCTGAATGTGTGGAAGGTGGGAAGGGGAGAAGTGACAGAAGATTAGCTTTAGGAGGGGAAAAGGAGAAAGGCTGGTGTTAAGTGAGAAAATGGTCCTCATAGTTCAAGATGAGTTTGGGTCAGTTTAAATGGCCCCTTTTCCCCCATAGTGAATAGTCCCTGAGAAAGTGACCCTTGGGAGTTGGATGGCATACAAATCCAATTAATTAATTATTGGATTAATTAATTCCATTTAATTATTAAATTTGCTTAATTAATTAATAAATTAATAATGTGAAGGAGACCCTTCCTTCTCTGTGCTTGAAACCAAAGAGTTTAGCATTAAGCTATTGGGCTGCTCAGATGTCCACCAGGATATGAAACCCACACCTGCAATTCAGTGGTAAAATCCAAATATATATTTTTTACTACCAGTTTTGTGGGTATGACTTGGTGGGCATGGCAAGGGAAGGATACTGCAAAATCCCATTCCCCTCACACTCCTGTGGGAAGGATATTGCAAAATCTCCATTCTCTCCCCACTCCTGGGGGAAGGATACTGCAAAATCCAATTCTCTGCCCACTCCTGGGGGAAGGATATTGCAAAATCTCCATTCTCTGCCCACTCCTGGGGGAAGGATACTGCAAAATCTCCATTCTCTCCCCACTCCTGGGGGAAGGATACTGCAAAATCTCCATTCTCTCCCCACTCCTGGGGGAAGGATACTGCAAAATCCAATTCTCTGCCCACTCCTGGGGGAAGGATAGTGCTAAAACCCCATTCTCTCCCCACTCCTGGGGGAAGGATAGTGCAAAATCCCCACTCCTGGGGGAAGGATAGTGCTAAAACCCCATTCTCTCCTCACTCCTGGGGGAAGGATAGTGCAAAATATCCATTACCTCACCACTCTGGGCTGAGCTAGAGGTGGTATTTGCTGGTTCTCCAAACTAGTCAACATTTCCACTACTGGTTCTCCAGAAACTGCTGGATTTCACCCCTGCTGCAATTGTGCAAAACTGAGAGCGTACCATGAGAACAAATCCTACTGGCACTGATGATGTTACCTAGTTCGGTAATGAAATGTCTGCAAGAAACCACCAAGCTCAGAGAGCATCAATGACTCCACTGTTTGACCTGGAGCTACAAATATCCTCTTCTTTTGTATGAATTGTTTTCCAAGCATGGTTCCAATTTCATCTTTGAACATCCTGCATGTCTATTTAACTAAAAGAAAAGTTAATGTGTGGGGTTCAAAAAAATAGTCAGAAGGTTGGTTTTGAATCAGCGTTGCCACCACAAACTAGATAAAAGAGCTTTAGGACCACAAACTAGACAAAAAAGAAAGAAAGAAAATAAAGTGCACTGGGAGTCTAGAATTGAAACCGACAAGCACCTGCCACACAACACCTCAGACATAACAATTGTTGACAAGAAAGATAATAAAGCCTGGATAATAGTGGCAGTACCTGGAGACAACAGAATATAAAAGAAAGACCTGTAGAAAATAACAAATTGGAAAACTTGCAAACAGTAGAATAACGGTGGCAAAAGAAAGCCAAAGAGCCCTGGGGGCACAGTGGTTAGAATGCAGTATTGCAGCAAACTCTGCCCACAGCCTGGAGTTTGTTCCTGACTTGCTGAAGGTTGACTCAGCCGTTCATCCACCTGAAGTTGGTAAAATGAGAACCCAGATTGTTGGGGGCATCATGTAAACCACCCAGGGACTGCTGTAAACACTATGGGAAAGTACAGAAGTGTAAGTGCTATTGTTATTGCTAAAATAGACAATTCCATAAGTGTAATCCCATAACATCTGGAACACCGTATGAATGTCATCAGCAGTGGCAAAAATCACCATTAGTCAATTGCAAAAGGCAGCTTTATTTAGAACAACTGACAACTTGCAAAGAGAACATTGAACAACATCCGCCTAACCCAGGTCGTTGGGAAGGCTTCGGTAGGTGGATAAAAATGCCAAATTCAGCTAAACATCTGGCTGACTATGCAATGAACCATAGTATAACAGATGCCTTGGGTACAATCTCAAAACATATGAAGCATCACTTGAACACCATCAGCATTGACAAAGTCACCATTGGTCAATTGCAAAAGGCAACGACTTGGAACAGCTTACATCCTGTGAGGGATACCTTTACCACCATCAAACAAGAGCATCTGTTTGCTCAAGGAACTGAGCATGGCTATTCTGGCGAAGAGAAGGACCAGGAGTGACATGATAGCAGTGTTCCAATACTCAAGGCGCTGCCACATGGAGGAGGGGGGTCAGGCTATTCTCCAAAGCACCAGGAGGCCAGAGAGGGAATAACAGATGGAAGCAGACCAAGGAGAGATTCAACCTGGAAATAAGGAGGAACTTTCTGATGGTGAGAGTGGAACAGCTTTCCTGCAGAGGCTGTGAGAGCTTCAACACTAGAGACTTTCAAAGGGAGACTGGACTGCCATTTGCCCAAAATGGTGTAGAGACTCCTGCTTGATCAGGGGGTTGGACTAGATGACCTACATGGTTTCTTCTAAGTTTAATAAATAAATAATAAATAAATCTGTCCATGCCAGATCCTTGGGAAGGATTCAATAAGTAGATAAAAGTGACAAATCCAGTCTACCCATCTGGCTGACTGTGGGGAGACAAACCATTATAACATTTCCAGGGACCCTTAAATGTCTCGGCAGGAGAAATCTCTCTACGTACTGCCCCCCCCCCCACGTTATTCAGTTTAAACGCTGGGGCAAGGGAGATGTTTCCAAGCCAGCATACCTTCCCACTCCTTTCTGCCAACAAGTGAGGCAAAGGAGATATTACTCTATATTGATGTTTGTCCATCATGTTTGAAGAGGACCTTGACATCTAACATGGGCTGTCCATGATGTGTCCACAGGTGGTTGGTAAGGCCCTTACGGGCACAAAATGTTCTGCCATATGTTGGGCAGACATGTGCAGGCACCATTGTTGCAGCATTTGCAGCTCTGGCTTTGTGGAGTGCTCGCTTCTCTTCTGCTATGAATGTTCTTCTGGCCTCAGATGTTTGGCAGCCTTGGTGGAACAGCATGCGCCATGTTGGTCGAGCTTGTGCCAGGGTTTCCCAGGACGTGGTGTCAATATCGAGGGATGTGAAGGAGGCTTCCAATGTATCTTTGTATCACTTCCTTTGTCCCTGTGTGATCGCTTTGCTTTAGACAGCTCACCATAGAGGAGCTGTTTAGGGATGTGATGGTCTGGCATCCTAGCAACATGGTCTGCCCAGCGTGTCTGGGCTTTCATCAGCAGGGTGGGAATTGATGGCAGGCCTGCTCTGGAGAGTAGTCTAATCTACTCTATATTACAATTAGAAATAAAAAGAAATCTCAAAAGCAGAAACAATGTTTTTCTCTTTACCTGTTTGTGAGATTAATAAGAGAGGGACAAGGTTTCTGCATTAAAAAGTGATGAAGAAGATTGCTGGGTTAAGCCCAAGGAAAGGGGAAAAAGAGGGAAGCTGCATAGCACCTGGTCAGCATAAACTGCATGGGCTGTAGTTGTTCTTTTTGGAGAGCATTTAAGGGCACATTCCTGGATGGATATATGGATGGATGGAGTAGTAATAGTAATGCTTTGCAGAGCTTAGCCTGCCACCTCAATTTTAAAGATTTATAAAAGTAAATCTGAAATGTAACAGTGTCCTGTTTAGTATTAAGAAAAGGCAGCTGAGTTAAACCCTGACTTAGTCATGTTTGGAGTAGATCTATTGAAATAATTGGGAGGAGTTAGAGTGAGCACATTAAGAAAACTTTCTGGTCTTAATATACTGCCATAATGTACATTTCTCCAACTCTTTGCTAGTTCTATGGGTCAGACACACACACAGAGAAATACACAGCAAACCGTGTATATAATCTGTACTATTTGCTGTTTTCTGTTTGGCAAATTGCTGGGAGGCAGAGGCAGATTTCTCACCTTTGTTTTCCTCCCCCCAACTAAGGTGCATCTTATACTCTGATGCATCTTAAACTCTGAAAAATACGGTATGTACTATTTTTGTGGCCATCAGCCAACCCGTGGAGGAGCACATTATATATATATATTGTGGTGGTAGGGAGAAAGAATCTCTGGAATGCTTGACCTTTTATGAAATCTTCCTTGAGTGTAAGTAAAATGACTGCACTGTTTTGGGTGAGTTTATTGCCCTAAAATGGTCAGTGGAGGAATCGCAAGATTGCAAATGATCTCTCCTGCCTATTGCTTACAAGCCCTTTCTCTTTCTGATATTCCATCCTCCATCCTTTTAGAACAACTTCTTCGTCTGCTGAAATTCATCAGCTCCTGTAACTATGGAGGAGCCGGTTGTTACTAAGCGGGAGACCAGCCACTGGAGAGATGCAAGAAGCTAACTCAATCAACCTTCACTTTTGCAGCTCAAGCTTTCGGTTATCAGAGCTACATAAATTGAGAATGAAAATTTAATTTGTGGCTTTGAAAAATGCATGGGCTGCAATGAGGCTGACCTGTTCCAGCCTGGAATATTTCCTCTGAGGAAGGTGTGGATGAAGCATTCTTTGGAGGATGTCCCTACATAGAAGCTCTCGAAATTAACTCTTTCAGTGTAGGCCTCCTGTGAAAATGAGCAGGAACCAAGATTTGCCACTAATGTCTCTGCAGGGATTTGTAGCTGGAAAATCCATTTACTGAAACAGCGGTCACCTACTGGTGGTCCATGGGAAAATTTTGGTGGTCTGCAGAAAAAAATTGTTTGCATTTTTTATATTGCACTTAAATCAGAGGTCCTCAAACCTCCCCTCCTTTAGGTTGCTACCAGTTCAGTGACCCAAGCCAAATTACTGCTAGCAGTTTGCCTGAACCAGTGCGAACTGGTAGAAACCCACCGTCCCTGCCTCATGTTAACTGTTGACCTCTCAACTTCCCTTCCCTCACCTGCCAATATCTTTCTGAAAAGGGACAATCCAGAGTTGGCACTAGTTTCCAGGTGCTTGACCCTTAGCTGACATTGCAAATACCCCTAAGAAAAGCTGGTAGGGGCGGGAGTTTCCAGTAGTTGACTATATTTGGGCTATAAACCACAGCTAGTGCTTGACTTATGATTGTAAGTGGGAGCAACATTGTGATAGTTAAGCAAGGCAGTTCTTAAGACAGTTGCACCCAATTTTACAACCACATTTTGGCCACAGTGGTTACATGGATCATTGTATATGTTAATAGCATGGTTGTTAAATAAACCCAACTTTTCCCCATTGACGCATCCTACATCCAGTTGTGTCTGATTCTAGCAGGCAGTGCACTACCAGTTTCTTGGCTGAGGGAGCCAGTGTAGTCCATGGCCATATAGCGAGCATATTATATGCCAAAGATATATGAAACACCATTATCTTCCCACCAAAGTGGTGCCTGTTTATCTACTTGCATTTGCACGTTTGCAAACTGTTAAGGTGGGCAGGAGCTGGGGCAAGGAACAGGAGCTCGCCCCTTCACCAGGCCCTTGGGTCTCAACCCCTGGCTCTCAGCTTTACAGCTGACGAGCTCAGCATCTTTAATTGCTGAGTCATCACACCCTTAGGTTTATGTATGTATATGTGTATATGCAGGGGTGGGCTTCAAAGATTTTAGCAAGGGATTCTCTGTCCAGGTACTGGGTGGGCGTGGCCATGACCTAGTCAGCCCCCTGCACCATGGCAAGTGGTGGGGGGTGATTTTGCCCTCTCTGGCCTCTGCAGACTTTTCTTGAGCCTCCGAGAGAGCAAAAACGGCCTCCTCAGGTTCTGAAGGCCAGAAGTGTGCCCATTTTTTTGCCCTCCCCAAGCCTCTGAATATGTCCTGCACTTACTTGCATCCAAAACGGGCTGCATGGGGACTCCTGGAATGAGCAGGGCAAGGTGGGTGGGGCCATCCAGGAGTGGGATTTGAGGGTTCTCCGAACTTCACAGAATCATAGCTACAGGTTCTCCCGAACCAGTAGCAAACCCTCCAGCAGCCGACCCCTATGTATTTAAACACCAGCGCATGTCACAAAAACATGACAATGGATGATGTCCAAGAGTGAAAGAAAACCGAGCTGGACTCAATTCTGGCAAAAGCAAGCACACCAGCAAAAGTTTATAAATATTTATTTATTAGATTTGTATGCCGCCCCTCTCCGTAGACTCTAAGAGCTGAGGGTTGGTAAAAACCAAACAGATTGGCAATGCAAAGCCAAGTCATCTTTACACAGATGGGCAGAAGTAGCAGCTGGCTTGTCAGAAAAGGAACTGTCATTATCCAATGTTTAGCATTAAAACAGCTTTGGATTCTCAAGTGGTTTTTTCTGACTAAGTGATTTCAACCGCTGTCCCTGAAAGTCAATTAAAAGGAAGCTGTGAGCATTGACTTTCAAAGTCCCTCTTGCTTTCTAGATTGTTGGTACTGTCCCTCCCCCACCCCCGAATTTGATTAATTGGTTACCTGAAGGCAGAGAGCCTGCTGCTTTTGCAAGAAGGGCCTTGGTGAGATCAATTCTCCTAAGGCTTGAAGAGATGGAATATGTGAACGTCTTGACCTGGGACCGGGATGGCGAACCTATGGCACATGTGCCACAGGTGGCATGCAGAGTTATATTGGAGGGCATGCAAGACATTGCCCTATGAACTCCAGCATGCATGCGCGTGCTAGCCAGCTGATTTTCGGCCTTGTTTTTTTCGTGCAAAAAACAGCCCAATGGGCAGACTGGAAGTTTGGAAAAATGGATTTCTGGTTTGTCTATTGTGCTGTTTTTCACTCTCTTAGGCTTCAGGAAGCTTCCCTAAAAGCTCCAATGTGCAAAAACAGCACAATGGGCAAACCGGAAGTAAATTTTTCCGAACTTCCAGTTTGCCCTTTTTGACTGTTTTTCCACTGTCCCAGGCTTCAGTGAGGCCTAGGCTTGGGGATGGGGGGGATTGTGTGCATGTGCAGGGGCAGTGTGGTGGGTGCACATATGTGTATGGGAGAGAATGAGTATAGTAGAGACATGCACAGAGGCTAGAACATGCATACATACCCTTTTGGTGCGAGAACCAAAAAATGTTCACCATCACTGACCTAGGAAGTTGCTGGGGAAGCAGATTGTTAAATTGTGGGAATAAGAAAGACTTCTAGGGAACTCTTTACTTAGTAACTGCTCAAGACAACCAGCCACTTGTAGTCGGGCAGCTAGCCCTTTTATGGGAAGCTGTCAGACACAACAACCAATAGCTTTTGAGCATTCTCCCTTTCAAATGCTGGACCTAGGTGAAACCATGTATAACTGTCAGTACATAACACCCCTCTCCGCTCCTGGATGGAACAATCCATGTGGCACGCATAACCACATAGGTAGATGGGGCATTTAGGACCCCCCCCCTCCAATCCTGGTAAGAATTGCCAGGATGTTCCCAAACTCATCTCCAATATGCTGGAAATGTAAGAAGGAAAATGGAACTTATAACCTTATATGGTGGACCTGTTTAAAGATAAAATGGTATTGGAACAAAATTAGATTATGGTTGAAAGAGATAAAAGAAGATATAGGTAGGAAATTCCAATTATTCTTACTGGGTATAATGGATAAAAAGTATAAAAATGAATTACACTATTAGATTATACACATACTTACAGTGGCAAGAATAACATATGCCCAATTTTGGAAAAAAATTAGGAAATAACAAAAGATGAGAACATAATTAGAAAAATATTGGATTGTTCCAAAATGGAGAAATTAAGAAAGAAAATAAAAGAAAATAGAAGAAACGGAATACTACTTTGTATGGTGATGATACTTCCTGCCTATCAGTTATCTGGAAACTAAGCCCTGGTCAACAAATGAATCACAACCACAACTCCATCAAGTCAATAAACTAACTAAAAACTAACCAACTTTTCTAAATAAAAACTTTAATAATAATAAAAAGGCATTGTAATAGTTCCATTCTCAATCTTTTATTCTCTTACATAGATCAAGCTGATTGTAATTTTCCTCCATTCTCTTTTGATTCTGAGTAAGTGATGAAAATGTGATACCAGAACTTTCATTCATATATCCAGGGATAAAAAAACAAAATCCTAATTGGCCTGTATCAAACATCCAGAATCAGTGTTCAATGGTAGCAGACCCAGGATGAATTTTAGAAAGATGGAAGAGACCAAGAAACCATTGTTTTGACATCCATTGGCATCTGGCAAAAAGCAGAATCCTATCACCCATGTCATAACAATATTGGCAAAGGATGCATATTGTACAAATTGCATCCTTTGTATGATGAGGACAAAATATTTGATATCCATCCACCATCCTGCAGATACACAGATTTTTCATTTGGGTAGTTTTACATGTAACTTTAATTGGAAGAGAGAACCATTTCAGTGAGAAAGACTGCAAGTGGCATAATATAAATTCATTTGTTCTTCTGTAATTTCCTTCCTTCCTTCCTTCCCTCCCTCTCTTCCTCCCATCAGTTGCTAATGTGCAGAAAAGATCAAACAGCTAACAAAGGTATACCTGGAATAGCATGAAAGGAACTTCCATGCTATTAATATCAAGTTATTTATTATTATAATAGTGTAAATGTCAAATAGTTAAGAATCTAATGAAGATTTTTACAGATGGAACCTCAATCTTTTGCTGAAGTAATCTGTATTTTTCAGTAGTACTTAGTTGGCACCCACAAACACGTCAGTCCTGATATCTCTGGAGGATCCATAACTAAACTTTATTCAGTTATATGGGACGTGGCCAATTTTGCAGCACTCCAAGGGACTCTAAAGCCCCTGGATTTCAGGTTTAGTATGCTGGCCATCTGTTACTCATTTGTGCACTTCCATTCAATGCTGCTTGGGTAGAGATAGATCTGTCTTCAGTGCTTTGCTATGTTTTGTTTTAATCCTCTGCAGAAAATCTCCTTCTCCCCTCTTTTCTTTTTTCCTTCCCTCCCCCCCTCTCTACCCCTCTCTCTTTCTCTCTCTCCCTCTCTCTGTCTTCCTCTCTCCTTCTCCCTCTCTTTCCCCTCTCTTAAAAAGACCTTGCCTGATAAATAGAGTTGGAAGATCTCAGAAACCTAAGCATCCCTGCGGCATTTTAATTTCCCCCAGAAAGATACTGCCAATAATATTGATTCCTTCCAACTACTTTAATCTAGCAGAACTATCCTTGCATTTTAATGCAAAGGTTGATGATGTTCGTCCATCTCGTTCGAAGAAGACCTTGACATCTAATGAGTTGTGGGCTGTACGCAATGTCTCTGCAAGTGTTCTGCCACATGTTGAGCAGGCATGTGTGGGCACTGTTGTCACAGCTTTTGCAACTCTGGCTTTGTGGCGTGCTTGCTTCTCTACTGCTATTAATGTTCTTCTGGCCCCAGATGTTTGGCAGCCTTGGTGGAACAGCATGCACCATGTTGGTCGATCTTGTGCCAGGGCTTCCCAGGAGGTGGTGTTGATATCGAGGGACTTGAAGGAGTCTTTCAACGTGTCTTTGTATCATTTCTTTTGTCCTCCATGCAATCACTTTCATTTAGACAGCTCACCATAGGAGTTGTTTGGGGATGTGATGGTCTACCATCCTAGCAACATGGCCTGCACAGCATGTCTGGGCTTTCATCAGCAGGGTGGGAATTGATGGCAGGCCTGTTCTGGGGAGGATCTCAGTGTCAGGCACTTTATTCTCAGAATTATATGGAGGCAGGTCATGTGGAAGTGGTTCAATTGCCTAGCATGTTTCCCTATATAGTATACAGACTGTATAATGCAAAAGTTAAAGTACCACATGCAACCACAAATGTGGGCTATTGCTTTTGGTTTAGCACGTTGGGTTGACCCAAATATGGTGACTTAAAAAACATGGCTTGTGATTTGCCATGAGTTGTGTCTGATTCCATGCCTGCCAAGGAATTGTGAGAGTTGAAATCTACGCAACTGCCAACTTTGGAAAACACTGCTACAGAGGATGCCACCTTGGGAAAGGTGGTATTATGCATATTTTATTAATGTTCCATGATTATGATTATCCTTAGAAAGTGTTCAGGGGTAGCAACTGATACAAAAACATGGCAGCAAAGCTACTACAGTAATTAGTAGAACCTACAGGAAGTGCTTGACTTTTTATTAAAAGACCCATATAGGATCCTCTTGTGTAACAGGTGCACCTGAAGGTGCTGATATTACATTTTAAAGCCCTAAACATCTAGGGCTAGAGGGGTGCAATGCCTCAGCAGTTAAGATGATGCGTTTATTGGCTCTAAAGTCAATAACTCTTGTTTAAAACCCCAGTGTCTTGTGATGGAGTGGAGTGGATGGAGATCCTATTACTGATCTCAGCTCCTGCCCACTAGCAGTTTGAATGCATGCAAATACAAGTAAATAAATAGGTACCACTTTAGTGAGAAGGAAACAGCATCTCATGCACCTCAACATATAGTCATGCTGCTCACACAACCATAGGAGCATCTTTAGATAATGCTGGCTCCCTCGGCTAAGAAACGGAGATGCACATCATCTCCTAAGGAAGAGAGTAGGAAAAAGGAAAGAAAAGGCATTGAATTTTGACTCCCTTTGGTGCAGTAGAATAGGGTAATAACATTAAACCACAATTTTTTAGTTTTACATGCCATAGTAATTTCAACTAGCCATTGCCGTAACACCATATTTATCTAATCGGTAAAAACCAAAATCAAAGTTTCATTTTTTTCTACTTCAAGCAAAAAGTCCAGAAGTGGTTTTCAGGTAGAATCAAAGGTATTTGTATTTTTTTCTTTGATTAAAGTGGTCAATTTCACTATCTCTGCTAACTTCATCAACCTTTGCAGACGTTCGTTCATTGTTGCAATTGAAGCGTCTTTCCACTTTTTAAGAGTAAAGTAATCTTGCTGTCATCAATAAGTATAGCACCATTGTTGCCTTTTACTTTCCCTGTCCTCCCTAAATTTCTCCTTCAGCTCTGCTCCTTCTCCAGTTTCTCATGCTCCTTCCTGGTGCTGCTGTCACTTGGCATTGCCAACATATGAAGAACAATTGTAGAAACTGGGCATGGCTACCGTAGTGAAGAGAAGGACCAGGGGAGACATGTTAGCAGTGTTCCAATACTTGAGGGGCTGCCACAGAGAGGAGGGGGTCAACCTATTTTCCAAGGCATCTAAAGGCCAGACAAGGAATAAATGTCAACCCTGAAGCTGACCTGGTTGTGGCCATTTGTAATTGGTGTATTGCTTGGAATCCTGACAGAATAACGGATGGAAAAATGATCAAGGAGAGGTTCAACCTAGAAATAAGGAGACATTTTCTGATAGTAAGAACAATCAACCATTTCCTTTGGAAATTGTGGGAGCTTCATCACTGGAGGCTTTCAAGAAGAGACTGGACTGCCATTTGTCAGAAATGGTGCAGGGTCTCCTGCTTGGTTGGGAGAGGTTTGGACTAGATGACCTACAAGGTCCCTTCCAACTCTGTTAATCTAAAGTTGCATATATACTGTAGTATGTACTGAAGCAGAGGCGGGTTTCAGCAGGTTGTGACCAGTTCTGGAGAACTAGTAGAGGGAATTTTGAATAGTTTGGAGGACCAGTAGGAGAAATTTTGAGTGGGTTGGAGAACCAGTAAACACCACCTCTGGCTGGCTGGCCCTGCCCCATCTATTCTCTGCCTCCCAAGTCCCAGCTGATCAGGAGGAAACGGGCATTTTGCAGTAATCTTCCCCTGCCAGCCCCACCAAGCCACGGCCACCAAATCAAGCCACACTCACCAAGCCATGGCCACAAAGCTGGTAATTTTAAAAATCTGAAAGCCACCTCTGTCCTGTAGGTAGGCAACAATCAACAAGGCAGTAGTGCACCATCATAATGCCATTTCTGCTCCTGTTGTACTTGTGATGTCGTGTTGAAGTGTGAAAGGCGCAGCTGCTGTCTTGCAACAGTGAACACAGCTTTAATCACTTTTATAAAAGGATCACATCCTGAGGATTACCTCTCAGCATTCAAAGAATCTCTAATAGTGCAACTCCAATCTCAGGCTTTCTTTAAAGTAGGTGGTTTTTTGGCTTGTTTTAATCATTTTAATAGACTTTTAAAAACTCAATCAAGGAAAAAAAAACAAGGATTTTTGAGAATTGTGGAAGTATTCAGATATATAAAATTGAACAAGGATTTTAAAATAACGTTGGAGTAACTTTCATTAAAATTAATTCAAAGAACAAAATAAGAATTAAAAAAATAAGAATATGATAAGTATAATTAGTCAGATAAGACAGTTAATCAAAATGTCTGTAAGGACCATATA
This sequence comes from Erythrolamprus reginae, assembly GCF_031021105.1. Taxonomy (NCBI): domain Eukaryota; kingdom Metazoa; phylum Chordata; class Lepidosauria; order Squamata; family Dipsadidae; genus Erythrolamprus; species Erythrolamprus reginae. The sequence continues at coordinate 23,562,266 of NC_091960.1, read as the reverse complement.
ACAAGAAAGACAAAATCTAATGTTTTAAACCATTGCATTAAGAATAATTCAAATGCCATAAGCGGCATGACTAAATAATAATTAGAATTACAATCCATAAATAATTCCTAGGTTAAGTTAAATTCTGCTCCCAGTTCACTTTTAAATATGAAAATATTTTTGATACTGACTCACTGTTAGTGTGCCCTAAAACTTTGCCATTCTTTTAAAGATGTGTAATATCTAGGAAAAAACATGAAGTATTCCAATAACTGTTTCCGTACACAGAGTCTGTATATTTTGTAGGAATGTAAAGTTTCATAACAGTTAGCAAAAAACAGATGGCAGGAAAGAAAAATCAATATTTAAAATTTACTTCATTTTGCAGGAATGTAAATGTTCATTATTTTCCAGAATTATAGATATATTTCTACTAAACATAATATAAAAAATGATCCAATTTAAACGAGTGTGTTTCCATGAAGTTTCAGATTATGAATTATCCATTTAAGTAATCACCACTGGAATAATATATCAGGGAAAAAGCATTTTTTTCTAATTCTCTGTAAATTTCATATTTGTCTTCCATTGCTATTTTATTGCTACATATAAATAATTCTGTTTTGAGTTTTCAGAGAGGGGCGGCATACAAGTCTAATAATTATTATTATTATTATTATTATTATTATTATTATTATTATTATCATCATCATCATCATTATTATTATTATTATTATTATTATTATTATTATTATTATGTCAATACAACACAGCAAACGAGATCACTATGCTGCATTTCGTATTTCATCACCAGTCGGGCGCTTCCCAAGCACCTAGGACTGTGTGATGTAGTGGCGAATTATGTTTGCCGATTCCAGTAAAGCGGCCTTTTGCAATTGACACATGGAGATTTTGTCAATTCCGATGGTTTTCAAATGTTCGCTGAGATCCTTTGGCACTGCGCCCAGCGTGCCAAGTACCACTGGGACCACTTTCACTGGCTTATGCCAGAGTCGTTGCAGCTCGATTTTTAGATCTTTGTATTTCACTAATAATAATAATAATAATAACAACAACAATATTATTATTATTATTATTATTATTATTATTATTATTATTATTAAATTCTCTGACCAAACTTAATTACCATCCAGCAGCCAACTTGAAAAACTCACATAAAGTTTTACCAGGGGTGAGTCCTATCTTACTCACTACCAGTTCACTTCCCCCCGTACCACGTGGGTACATTTCTGGGGAAAAAGCTGAAAACAATATGGCGACTGCATGCACAGTGCTGGCCCCCCACTCTTGGAGGAAGGATGCTGCAAAATCTCCATTTCTCCCAACTCCAGGGGAAGGATACTGCAAAATCCCCATTTCTTCCTGATCAGCTGGGACTCTGGAGGCAGAGAATAGATGGGGGTGGTATCTACCAGTTCTCTGAACTACTCAAAATTTCTGCTACCAGTTCTCCAAAACTGATCGGAACCTGTTGAAACCCACCTCTGAAGTGCCCCCTCCCAGGGGCTGCGGATTAGACTAGACATTAAAAGTCACCCTTTGAAGGAACACAGGGAAATCAATTCTGTAGTTCAAAATGCTGCAGTATGACCCATTTGGAGACTAGCTGCATAGCTTAGCTGTACCTGTTTTTCTATTCTTTACGCTTTTAATAGAAGTAACATTCTGGGGTTAAAAAAAGAGAGAAAGAGATGATCTACATGCAACCAAATGTATATTTATATGTATAATTTCTTCACCAATTCTGAAATAGGGAAGCAGGTGTGTGGAACAGTCAGCAATTTTCTAGCAGATAAAACCCGAACTTTTCCTTTTGTAGGGATAATTCATTAATCTGCCTTAGCTGAAACTCACGTATCCTATTATTAAAGCTTTCACTGCAAGTCATTGCTTCTTCCATTGTTACAAAACTCAGGGATACCGATAGTATAACTGGAGGACAGAACAAAAAGCGATGGGAGCCTTGAACTAAGTTCGAATTCCAGAATTCCAGTTTAATTTTTTCCCCATGCTGGTAGATACAGAAAGCCCTCGCAGATATGCCTACATTTATCATGTTTTTAAAGAATGAATAACAGAATTACAGAGCTGGAAGGGTCTTTGGAGGTCTTCTGGTCCAATCCCCTGCTTAAACAGGAAACCCTATATCATTTAAGACAAATGGTTATCCAATCTCTTCTTAGAAACCTTCAGTGATGGAGCACTCACAACCTCTGGAGGAAAATTGTTCCACTGACTAATTGTTCTATGGTAACTGTCAGGAAATCCCCCCTTAGTTCTATGAAGGCAGAATAATTGTATATTGTTCTGCCGGGCTCTCTGGTAGGAGCCTACCAAAAATTCAAGGGTACAAATTGCAGACACACACGTTTGAAAATTCAAAACAATGTTCTTTATCACAAAATTCAAAATAAACTAAGCACTCTTGTTGTATTGCAAAGAGCATTCGTCCCAAAACAACCAGGTAGTCTGTACAATTTCCCTTAAGCAGTCATTAAGTACTTAGCTAGCAGCTGTGAAGAAACTTCACACCCCTTCTTCCAATGAAGTGAGACACACACACACACACACACACGTTGCTCTGCTGTGGTTTCAAAGGCGTGAAAAATCAACAAAGTCCAGAAAACAGCAACACACAATTCCTGAAGAACTGCGATCAGATACTCTTTCACAACGGCCAAACCCACATGCTGCTATTTATAGCAGCAGCCCTAATTACTGGAGCCCCACCCAACCACAGGTGGCCTCATTTTCTCTTGTAATAATCCTTCAGTTGTTGTCTCCTATGCATTACTCTACGCATGGGTGGATGTGTCATTAATTCTTGTTCAGAATCCAAGGATGATACAGGTGATTGATCTCCTCCTGAGCTATCTGCCAAACTCCCCTCGTCTCTGTCACTCATGCTTCCTTGGTCAGAGGAGGCTTCATCGGCAGATTCCATCGGGAGCAAAACAGGCCTGCGGCATGTGGATATCTCCCCCACATCCACCTGCACATTCCTTGGGGCAGGAGCTGGGCCAGAGCTAACCACAACATATACAGTGATCCCCCGCTCGTTGCGAGGGTTCCGTTCCAGGACCCCCCGCAACGAGCGGGTTTTCGCGAAGTAGCGCTGCGGAAGTAAAAACACCATCTGCGCATGTGCAGATGGTGTTTTAAACTTCCGCAGTGCTAGCGAGGACCCGAAGATCGGGGGGCGGCGCGGCTATTTTAAAACATCGCCGCCGACATGGGGGGCTCGCTAGCACCCCCCCGAACCCCCAACCCGGGTTTGGGGGGGTGCTAGCAAGCCCCCTATGTCGGCTGCGATGTTTTAAAAGAGCCGCGCCGCCCCCAATCTTCGGCTCCTCAGCGGCGAGCGAGCGAGCGAAGCCAAGCCGGCTCAGTCACGGAAGGCAGTCACTTGGCCCGGGATGCTGGGCCGAGAGGAGCCGGGCTTGATCCGCTGAGCCTGGCTGGCCCGGAAGATCGTAGCGTGCGTTGGCTGCAGCGGTGGCGACATTGCTGCCGGCTTGGCTTCGCTCGCCGCGCTGCCCCCCAATCTTCGGCTCCTCAGCGGCGAGCGAGCGAAGCCAAGCCGGCAGCAATGTCGCCACCGCTGCAGCCAACGCGCGCTACGATCTTCCGGGCCAGCCAGGCTCAGCGGATCAAGCCCGGCTCCTCTCGGCCCAGCATCCCGGGCCAAGCGACTGCCTTCCGTGACTGAGCCTGGCTGGCCCAGAAGATCGTAGCGCGCGTTGGCTGCAGCGGTGGCGACATTGCTGCCGGCTTGGCTTCGCTCGCCGCGCCGCCCCCCAATCTTCGGCTCCTCAGCGGCGAGCGAGCGAAGCCAAGCCGGCAGCAATGTCACCACCGCTGCAGCCAACGCGCGCTACGATCTTCCGGGCCAGCCAGGCTCAGCGGATCAAGCCCGGCTCCTCTCGGCCCAGCATCCCGGGCCAAGCGACTGCCTTCCGTGACTGAGCCTGGCTGGCCCGGAAGATCGTAGCGCGCGTTGGCTGCAGCGGCGGCGACATTGCTGCCGGCTTGGCTTCGCTCGCCGCTGCAGCCAACGCGCGCTACGATCTTCCGGGCCAGCCAGGCTCAGTCACGGAAGGCAGCTGCTTGGCCCGGGATGCTGGGCCGAAAGGAGCCGGGCTTGAAGATCGCAGCGCGCGTTGGCTGCGGTGGCGAGGGCTTGCGATGGAGGGTGGAGGAAGCGGCCATGGGAGGGCGAGCTGCCTCAGGGAGGAGGATCGGGCGGGACCAGGTGGGGGCTGGAATTTCTCCGCCAGGGCGAAGGGCGGGCGAGCGGCGAAGGGCGGGCGAGCGGGGTGCTGGGGAGGGCTTCTCGCCCTCCCGCCAGCAAGAGGGGGAGCGAATGGCGTGGGCAGGCGAAGGGCGGGCGAGCGGCAGCGAGGAGTTTGCGTGGGCGGTGGGGAAACTCCTCGCTGATGCCAGCAAGAGGGGAAGACACAGGGAAGCCGCCCAGCAGCTGATCTCCCGGTTGCCATCTACGCATGCGTGCCCATAGAAAAAAAAAGGGCACGCATGCGTAGATGGTATTTTGACTTCCGGGTTGAAAAATCGCGAAGTACCCTGTTCGCAATGGTCGGGGACGCAATAAACGGGGGATCACTGTACAGTATATTTTTCAGAGTATAAAATGCACCAGAATATAAGACACACTGTAGCTTTTGGGGAGAAAAATAGGGGGGGGGGAAATCTGCCTACCATGTATTCATCTGGCTAACATCCTTAGTTTGGTAAGTTTCAGTACATTATTTTATCCCGTTAGGGCTTTAAAAAAGTAATGAAAGCAATCCTGCAAGCTGATAAGAGCTGGGAAGATCATTAGCACATCATTAGGGCTGGGGGAAAAAAAGTTTTGAAAAAGCTACGTTCAGAGTATAAGATGCACCCAAATTTTCAGCCTCTTTTAGGCAGGGAAAAAGCTGTGTCTTATACTCTGAAAAATATGGTAAATACTCCAAAAGATTCTATGGGAAACAGTTTTTCTTTTTAAAAAAAAAAGATATTTGAATTGAATTGTAAGGGCGCTTTGTAAAATCACCTATAGCCCTTGAAAAACTGAGCTCAAATCAGAGTGACATGAGCTTTTCTCGCAAACACAGATTTTTTTACCCCAGTCTCATCTAATGTGGCTACAGCCCTGAGGTTCCTTAAACCTGTTCTTAATTTGTGAGTCTCGCAAAGAGTAGGCAGGAAGCTGCTCAGGCTACTAAAAGATAAAGGAGTTCAATATAAGAAAATATTTCAGGTATCTCAGATCTAAACTGTGGATTTCTTGGTGATCTCTAAGCTTTGTTTCCTTCATTACCCAAATAGCCACAGAGTTTTCTGCACGATTCTTTGTCTGGTGTTAAACCTTGCTTATCTGGGTGTCGGTTGAAGGAGTCAACACCCATGGTCTTCGTATTTTGTTCCTAGGTTTTTTAATTGCTTCTTTTGAATGGTGTGTAAATGTGGTTTACCTCTATGGGTCGATTGAAGCTAATCTGTTTGAATGTCAAGCTTCCAGAAATTCTGTAGTGCATTTTTTGTTTGTTTGGTCTAAGATGCTAAAATTTTCTCAGTTGAAACTATAGTTGAGTCTATCTATGGGTTGTGAGATACCAGACAATCAATCAATCAATCAATCAATCAATCAATCGGAAAACAATATTCTAATCAAGAAAACTACACTTCTTGCCCTGCTACAACCAAAGTAGCAGGGCAAGTTAATGTATATAAACAGAGCATATATGACACCACATTCACTCACACTGATAAAGTTACCGGTACCTACCTGGGTAAGTAATGTTTGTAAGCAAATCATCAAGCTCCAAGAACTTCAAAGGTAAGATAATTTCAAGTTTAAAGCCAGTTTTGAATTGAGTTCAGAATTGGATTTTAACAATGAGACACAGCTAGTAATAAAACAAAAATATGTCGGCAAATAGCAGCAGTCATTTTTTTTAAAAAAAAATGCTTACATTTCATAGCATTTGCATTTAAATCTTTGAACAAGAATATTTACATGAGAAAAAGAGAAGAGTGCAGAGATTTGCATTTTAAAAGGAATAAAGGATAGTGGAATATATAAACAAAGTCTTCATGGATTAGTTTAGGGTTGAATTAAAGAAATACATTTCTGATTGTTAGAAATGAAAGGAAATGAAAATAGAAGAGAAACTTTGGATCACATTTTTTTTTACTGATATGGCCTGACATATTAGATCTTTTGAAATGGTGTATGGACCATTTGAGGGGAGGTTAGACTAGATGACCTACAAGGTCACTTCCAACTAATCTAATCTAATCTTTTAATAAATTTATTTACCTCTCTAATCCAATATTAAGGTATTTTTGTCACTTTCTATCTTCATTATATTTCCTTAACAATCTCTAAAGAAAGAGTCTTAACTTTGATTAGTGCATCAACTTATTTTAGATATACTAGCATTAAACAAAACAGGAGTCAAGAGGCCTGAGTTCACACAATACACTGAACTACAAAAAGATCAAAACCCAATACCAAGTAAGCCTAGAATATTGTGTGAGAAAGTTACATTGTGGGCATAGAATCAGGGGGCTCAAGAATCACACCAAACCTTAACGCAGTTTATTGATTCCTGGCTTGCCGTGTTGTGTGAATCCAGTCAAAGTTAATTTCACACACCGTGGTTAAAGAAAGCAAGATTTAATGTGATGTGTGACCCAAGCCAGAAGCAATCAACAAGCAGGAATAGAGCCAGTAACAGCAGCATCTCTCTTGGGGAAAAAACATTGGGCAGAAAAAATGTACAGAGCTTCACCCAAATGCAAGTAGCATTTCGTAGCTTTCATCTACCGCAAAAATAGTTTATATGCATTATTTATTCACTGTAAGCGATTTTGAGTGTCTGAAGGAAAAGCACGGGAGAGAATTGCCTGATCTAAACAAATCAATGTTTATTTTCTAGGTACCTGATAGAATTTAAGGATTACGAATTCCCTGAAGAGGAATCTTAGAATATCCATGGGGAGAATTCATAGCCTTTGATTTGCTAGGTAGCCCTCGACTAACAGCAGTTCATTTAGCGACTGTTCCAAGTTATGGCATCACTGATTAAAAAAGTGACTTAAATTGCTTTTCACACTTACAAAAATTGCAGCACCCCACGGTCACATGATCTAAATTTGGTTACTTGGGAACTGGACAACAATGGACTGCTACAGGTGTGGTAGTGGACTGCAGACTGGTAGCGGCGGCCAGATTGTGCAATTTGCGCACGACCGCTCCAGTGGCAGTTTAAGGGTGCCACCATCTTTTTTTGTATTTTTTGCTTTGTGTGCATGCACAGAAGCAAAATCTTGTGAGGGGACGCATGCGTGAGACAGATTTCAGTGATTTTTTGCTTCTGTGCATGCGCAGAACACAACCAAAGCTGCACGCACAGTGCATTGGTATCAGCAGCAGAAGCAATCGGTCCCTGGAACTGGCATGTACAGGTAGTCCTTGACTTATTACCACAAAACTGAGTCCAAAATTTATTTTGCTAAGTGACACAGCTGTTCAGTGAATTTGCTCCGGCTTATTTACTTTCTTATCATACTGTGTTTCGCTGAAAGATAGAAACATAGAAGGTTGATGGCAGAAAAAGACCTCATGGTCCATCTAGTCTGCCCTTATACTATTTCCTGTATTTTATATCTTAGTATAGATATATATGCAGCGGTGGGCTACCATTTCTGCCCTTTCCGGAATGGACTGGGAGCGTGCCCTCACTTTCCCCCCGCATGGGAGCACACGCACGCACACATGTGCGTGCCTGCACGGGATTTAGCTTCTGCGCATGTGCAGAAGCTGAATCTCACACGAGTGTGCAAGTGTGCTTTATGGGTTTTTTTGCTTCTGCGCCTGCGTAGAAGCGAAAAGAATCCGGAAATGGGCAAAGAGGTAAGTGCTTGTTCGCCGCTGCCCGCTGCTGTTTGCCCACCCCCACTGCCTACTTACCACCGTTCACCTCTGTTTGCCCCAATCGCCTCTTGCTCTTGGGGTGAACGGCGGCAGCGTGGACGGTGGTGGTGGAGGGGAGCCAGCATAAGCGTGTGCGGTGGAGGGAGCCGGCATGAGAGGTGAGGGAGGGGCTTGCGGTGGAAGAAGGGCTAGTGACAGGGGGGAAGAAGATTGACGGCAGAAAAAGACCTCATGTGTCTGCCCTTATACTATTTCCCGTATTTTATCTTACAATGGATATATGTTTATCCCAGGCATGTTTAAATTCTGTTACTGTGGATTTACCAACCACGTCTGCTGGAAATTTGTTCCAAGCATCTACTACTCTTTTGGTAAAATAATATTTTCTCACGTTGCTTCTGAACTTTCCCCCAATTAACCTCAGAATGTGCCCCCTTGTTCTTGTGTTCACTTTCCTATTAAAAACACTTCCCTCCTGAACCTTATTTAACCCTTTAACATACTTAAATGTTTCGATCATGTCCCCCTTTTTCCTTCTGTCCTCCAGACCAGAGGTCCCCAACCGCCGGTCCGCGGACCGGGACCGGGCCATTGGGGTTTTTCAGCCGGTCCGCGGCGCCGCTGCCCTCCCGGCAGAGGACATTATGCAGGACAGGGTGGGGCGTCGGGCAGGGCGGGAAGAATCAGGAGGCTCCTTTGGCGGCTGGGGGCTGCCTGGCTTTGTGATTTTGGCTGGGGGGGAGTTAGGAAGGTCCTACTTCTCCCCCCCCCCAGCCAAAAACTCAAAGCCTATCTGCTGGATACGGGCGATGAGCGGGACGAGCGGCGCCGAAGCCGGTGGCTGTGGCAGCTGCTGCAAGAGGCTTCCGCGCCGCTCTGTCCCACTCATCGCCCGTATCCAGCAGATAGGCTTTGAATTTTTGGCTGGGGGGGGAGAAGTAAGACCTTCCTAACTCCCCCCCCCAGCCAAAATCACAAAGCCAGGCAGCCCCCAACCGCGAGGTGCCCCCTCCCCTCCCATGGAGCCCTGCCCTGTTTGGTGCCCGCTGGCTGGGCAACGGCCTCCCTCCCTCCCTGCCTCGTGTTTGCAGAGCTCTGCCGGGCAAAGTTCGGACGCCTTCCGGGCGCACGCACACATCCACACCTCCACACCCCCGGGAGGAATTCGCCCCGTGCCCAGAATTGGCCAGCCCAGCAACGCTGCCCTGCTCCCTTCGGAGGTGCGGAGAGGGCGGGGAGAGGAATTTAACCCCGAAAGTGGCCGGGGTTGCGCAGAAATTCCCCCAATCTTCGCTGGTTTCGGGCCAGGGAAGAGGGGGCCGTGTTTACCTGGCTGATTCGGGGATGAGAGACCACCAGGAGCTCCGCAAGGCTGCGTGACTTGGATTGGGAAGTCCGAAAAAGACCCCTGGGATGGGTGAATGGAGGGAGAGGGAGAAAGAGAGAGGGAGAGAGGGGGGAGAAAGAGAGAGAAAGAGATAGCAAGAGAGGGAGAGAGAGAAAGAGAGAGGGAGAGAGGGGGGGAGAGAGAGAGAGAAAAAGAGAGAGGGAGAGAGGGGGGGAGAGAGAGAAAGAGAGGGAGAAAGAGAGATGGAGAGAGCGGGGAGAGAGAGAAAGAGAGGGAGAGGGAGAAAGAGAGAGGGAGAGAGGGGGGAGAAAGAGAGAGAGGGAGAGAGAGAAAGAGAGAGGGAGAGGGGGGAGAGATAGCAAGAGAGGGAGAGAGGGAAAGAGGGGGGAGAGAGGGGGGAGAGAAAGAGAGGGAGAGAGAGAGAGGAGATAAAGGAAGAGGAGAGATAGGAAGGAAGAGAGAGAAAGAAAGAGGGATAGAAAGAGAGTGAGAGATGCTCAGTGAGCCTTTCTTTGAAGTTGCCTTTCTTTCTTTCTTTCTCTCTTTCTTTTGCTCTCTTGCTCTCTTGCTCTTTCATTCTTTTTTCTCTCTCTTGCTTTCTTTCTTTCTCTTTCTTTCCTTCCTTCCCTCCTTCCATTTCTTTCATTCCCCCTCTCTATTTTTATTTCTCTTTCATTCTCTTTCTTTCTTTCTTGCTTGCTTTCTTTCTTGCTCTTTTTCTTTCTCTCTTTTACCTTCCCTTCCTCTATTTCTTCTTTTCTTTCTCCTTCCTACCTTCTTCCCTCCCTCCCTTCCTTCAGTCTTTCCTCTCTTACTCTCCCCTTTCATAAGTTTCCTTGCTTCCTTCCTCTGTTCCTGTCCCTTCCCCCTTTCTTTCTTTCTTTCTTTCTTTCTTTCCTTCCTTTCCTCCCTCCATTTCTTGCTTTCCTTTTCCTTCCTCTCTTCTTTCCTCCCTCATTCCCTTCTTTCACTCCTTCCTCACTTACTCTCCCCTTTCACCCCTCCCCAAAGAAGGTAAATTTCATACATAATTGGTATGTCGCAAAATAAAGTAGTTTTAAAATGGCGGGGAGGGGGGGCCCCAGACATTTAGGCTGTATGGGGCCCCAAAATTCCTGATGGCGGCCCTGGCTCCACCCCTCCATAACCCCACCCCCATATGACCAAAGCCCCCCCCCCCCCACCGGGCCATGGAAAACTGGTCTAGCTTAAAGCCGGTCCCTGGTGCAAAAAAGGTTGGGGACCTCTGCTCCAGACTATACAGATTGAGTTCATGAAGTCTTTCCTGATATGTTTTATGCTTAAGACCTTCCACCATTCTTGTAGCCCGTCTTTGGACCCGTTCAATTTTGTCAATATCTTTTTGTAGGTGAGGTCTCCAGAACTGAACACAATATTATTCCAAATGTGGTCTCACCAGCGCTCTTTACAGCGGGATCACAATCTCCCTCTACCTGCTTGTTATACCTCTAGCCAAGCATTCTACTTCCTTTCCCTACCACCTGACCGCACTGAAAACATGATCCACCTCAATAATAAGACCTCCCCTAATTTTTTTGGGTGGTGGTGGTGAGTCTTCACCCATAAAAAGCCGGGAGGGTGGTCATAGCCAGCATGAGTGGCGCTGTGGGCACTGGGAGGTGGGGAACTGTCCTGCTGCAGCTACGGCCTGCTGCCCCCTTGGGGCAGTGCCAATACCACTTTTGTCCTTCTCTTTCTGGGGACAGTGCTTTTGCTCGTCGGGTTGCTCCCCCAAAGCTGGCAGCTCTGCTTTGCCTTCCCCCTCTTTTGGGGGGCCTTGCAGGAGGTTTTTTGGAAAATGGAAGGAAAATAGGGAGGGTGGATTTTCCTGCCTGCCCTCCTTCCCTCAGCCTGTGCTGAGCTTGAGGAATAGATGACAGGCAGGAAAATCCCTCCTCCTCCCCATTTTATTTGTTCATTTATTTATTTATTATTTGGATTTATATGCCGCCCCACTCCTGGGGGACTTTGGGTGGCTTACAACCAAATACAATAAAATACCCTAAAAACAAACAAAGAAACAGTACAAAACAATTTTAAACCCAAATTTACAATTAAAGCAACTAAAAACCATGCATATCTTTCCTGGTCAGATCCCAATGGAATTCTCTCTGATCAATGACCCTGGCCTGCCAGAAAATCCAGTTCTTTATGGCTTTTCGGAAGGTCAGGAGGTAACTGGTTCCAAAAAGACAGAGCCGCCGCAGTGAAGACCCTCCTCCACAGGCTCGCCAGCCGACACTGTTTAGCTGACAGGATCCAGAGAAGACCAACCCTGTGGGCCCTTATCAGTCGCTGGGGGCTATATGGTAGAAGGCAGTCGTGAAGATAGTCCTTCCCTAAGTCATGTAGGGCTTTAAAGGTAATGACCAGCACCTTGAATTGCGCTTGGAGACCAATTGGAAGCCAATGCAGTCCACAGAAAATTGGTATAATGTGCACCCACAGAGGTTCGCACCGCTGCATTCTGGATCAGGTGTAGTCTGCAAACACTCTTCAGGGGTAGCCCCATGTAGAGTGCATTGCAGTAGTCCAAGCGTGAGGTGATAAGGGCATGAATGACCTTATATTCACCAAAAAACCTCCATTCTGAACGCTGAAAGTTCGGAATGGAGGTGCCGCTACGTTCACGGCACATACACTTTACCGAGTCTCACCTGCTGCACCTCAAAAAAAGGAATTCTGCCTCGAAAATAAGTCCAAGTGCTTATTTTCAAGTCTAAAAGAAAATAAGACTCGGTCTTATTTTCTGAGAAACATGGTAGTTATTAAGTGAATCACTCCAGTTTTTAATTTAGTAGGACAGTAACACGGTTGTTAACTGAATCTTTGCTTGTCAGGTCACAAAGTCTCATGACTTCAGGACAATACTGCTGTCGTAAATATGAGTCGGTTGCCAAGCATCTGAATTTTGATCATGTGAGATGCTGGAATTGTCATAAGTGTGAAAAGTGGTTCACGTCCCACTTTTTCTAGCGCCATTGTACGTTCAGACAGTCACTAAATGAACTGTTGTAAATTGAGGAGCACCTGTATTTATGACAGTTCTGTGTTCTGGGATCATGTGATTGGCCCTTGAGATCTTCCCAGGAAGTTTCCATCAAGCAGAAGATAACGGGGAAGTCAGAATCATTTGAGTAGTGATTGGCTTAACAAATATGGCCAAAAGGTCATACAATTGAGAATGGCTCATTTAACAACTGCCTTGCTTAGTAGTTGAAATTCTGGCCCCAAGTGGCAAATTGTACGTCAAGTATTATACTATAATACTTGCAATCTTTGACGGTTGCCTTCACACAACATACAATGAACAGTTGCAAGAATTGGGCATGGCTTGTCTACTGAAGAGAAGGACCAGGGGGAGACATGATAGCAGTCTTCCAGTATTTGAGAGTATTTGCTGCCACAGAGTGGAGGGGGTCAGGGTATTTTCCAAGGCACCAGAAGGCCAGACAAGGAATAATGGATGGAAGCTGGTCAAGGAGAGATTCAACCTGGAAATAAGGAGAAATTTCCTGACAGTGAGGGCAATTAACCGATGGAACAGAAGTTGCCTTCAGGAGTTGTGGGAGCTTCATCACTGGAAGCTTTCAAGAAGAGACTGGACAGAAATGGTACAGGATCTTCTGTTTGTGCTGGGGGTTGGACTAGATGACCTTCAAGGTTCCTTCTAACTCTGATCTGAATATTTTCAAGAAAATAAAATTCCATGATGAAGGACAAGATACAACTAATTAAAGATCAAGGGTGTTAGAATATGGCAAAATTACACTTCTCCTCATCATCACATACATAAAAACCAGCATGTGAAATGATTGTAGAATTCAGTCAGAGTTTGGGGACATGATTGGTTTCAACAAAACCAAGAATCCCCTATTAATATCCCCTGTTAATATGGCTCTACACTACATCCTTCAACATCTTGAATCTCCAATGACCTATGCTAGGGTCCTCTGTGTAGACTTCAGTTCAGCATTGAATACCATCATACCGGACATTCTCTTAACCAAACTAAATCAGCTAGCGGTACCTGAACACACTTGTAAGTGGATCACAAACATGAAGCAGCAGGTGAAGCTAGGAAAAATCACATCAGATACATGTACAATTAGCACAGGTGCCCCCAAGGCAGTGTACTCTCACCATTTCTCTTTTCTCTATACACTAATGACTGCATCTCAAACGATCCATCTGTTAAACTACTGAAGTTTGCAGATAATACAACAGTGATCGGACTAATTCGAGACAATGATGAATCTGCATACAGATGGGAAGTTGAACAACTATCTTTGTGGTGTGACCAGAACAATCTAGAACTGAACACATTCAAAACCGTAGAAATGGTAGTAGACTTTAGGAGAAACCCTTCCACCCTTCCACCTCTCACAATACAAGATAACACAGTATCAACAGTAGAGACCTTCAAATTTCTAGGTTCTATCATATCTCAAGACCTAAAATGATCACCTAACATCAAAAACATCATCAAAAAAGCACAACAAAGAATATTCTTTCTGCGCTAGTTCAGGAAGCTCAAACTGCCCAAGGAGCAGCTGATACAGTTCTACAGAGGAATCATTGAGTCTGTCATTTGGACCTCTATAACCATAGTTCCCTCTAAGCTGAGCAGTGAGCAATCGCTCACTTAAAAATCATCATCAACTCAGAGTTTTCCAAACCTGCCCAGAAGCCGAGAGGGAAAGAGTGAGAGGGAAGGAGAGAGGAAGAGAGGAAGAGAGGAAGAGAGAGAAACAGAAAAAAGAGAGGAAGGAAAAGAGAAAGAAAAAGAATGGGAGTAAGGAAGAGAGAAAGAAAATCAAAATCTAATTTGAAACTAGCTCAACTATTTAAGTGGCATTTTGATATTGATAGAGTTGCCCTATTATGAGCTCACTGTTATAGACACACAGTACAGTATTTTATTTTGAAATTCTCTGAGGCAAAACAGGGTGGGGTTTTTATTTGTTTGTTTGTTTATTTATTTATTTATTATTTCTGTGCCACCCAGTCCCAAAGGGACTGCCGCTCAGACACTATACTTTTCCGCCCACCCCCCAAAAAAATTAGAGGGAACACTGTCTATAACTGTCTGGTTTGGTGCTGCAACCCAACAGGACCGACACAGACTTCAGAGGAGAATCAGAACTGCAGAAAAAGCAATTGCTGCCAACCTGCCTTCCATTGAGGACCTGTATACTGCACGAGTCAAAAAGAGGGTGGGGAAAATATTTACTGACCCCTCACATCCTGGACATAAACTGTTTCAACTCCTACCCTCAAAACGTCGCTACAGAGCACTGCACACCAAGACAACTAGACACAAGAACAGTTTTTTTCCCAAACGCCATCACTCTACTAAACAAATACCTGTAATTCCCTCAACACTGTCAGACTTTTTACTAAATCTGCACTTCTATTCTATTAGTTTTTCTCATCATTCCTATCATCCTTTTCCTCCCACTTAGAACTGTATGACTGTAACTTGTTGCTTGTATCCTAAGATTTTTATTAATATTGATTGTTTCTTCATTGCTTATTTGACCCCTATGACAATCATTAAGTGTTGCACCACATGATTCTTGACAAATGTATCTTTTTCTTTCATGTATGCTGAGAGCATATGCACCAAGACAAATTCCTTGTGTGTCCAATCACACTTGGCCAATAATATTCTATTCTATTCTACTCTATTCTATTCCATTCCATTCCATTCCAGACAGAGTAAAACCTCAAAAGTAGAATTGCACCATTTTGAATGCAGTACATTATATTCAAAACAGGCCATTACATTATTATTATCTTACAATGCACTGAACTAGTTCTGTAAACTACAAGTTGGTTCCACTTTAATCTGTGGCATAAACACAGCAACTACAATTTTTTTTAAAAAAAAATCATATTTAACATGTACTATGAACCCAGAGCTAAAGTTAATTGTTGTAGGTTTGCTGTAATGTTGCATGTGGTGAAAACCCAGTCCCTGTATTGTGGGAGCTCTAACTTTATTTATGAATTCTGTGTGCCTGAAATTTATTCAGCCTCACAGCAGCTGACACAAACTCCAATTAATGCATCCAGGGTGCAACCAACAGTACAAACTAATAAAACATCCACAGCACAACCATTAAAAAATAAAACGACCATGGCAAACAATACAAATGACAATAATCAAACTGACAGAGCATTCCCCAATAACACTCTTATCCCATAAATTAGATTAATAAATAATCATTAGCGGGAGAGACTGTACCACGGTAAAATTACATTAAATTAAAAAGAAGTGTTGCCTCTTTTCAAATCGCTCCGTCTTCGTTGCCTTCAGAAATAACTGGTATGGTTAATACTGGTGAGGAAAACTGGTTAAATCAGGCTTAATCAGGCTGGCTGAAACCAGGCGTAATAGCAGAGAAAGGGATTATTTATTTATTTATTTATTTATTTCAATACACAATAATACACAATGAAGATTATAGAGGATATAGTAGAGAAGAAATACGAGATGTAGGAGAGACTATAGGACAGGGGACAGAAGGCACTCTAGTGCGCTTATGTATGCCCCTTACTGACCTCTTAGGAATCTGGAGAGGTCAACCGTGGATAGTCTAAGGGTAAAATGTTGGGGGTTAGGGGATGGAGTCCAGTAATGAGTTCCACGCTTCAACAACCCGATTACTAAAGTCATATTTTTTACAGTCAAGTTTGGAGCGGTTAATGTTAAGCTTGAATCTGTTGTGTGCTCTTGTGTTGTTGTGGTTGAAGCTGAAATAGTCTTTGACAGGCAGGACATTGCAACATATGATCTTGTGGACAATACTTAGATCATGTTTAAAGCATCGTAGTTCTAAGCTTTCAAGACCCAGGATGATACAGATGACTGATCTCCTCCTGGGCTGTCAGAGGAGACTTTGTCGGCAGATTCTACTGGGAGCAAAACAGGCCTGCGGCATGTGGATGTCTCCCCCACCTCCACCTCCACATTCCTTGGGGCAGGAGCTGAGCCAGAGCTAACCACAACAGAAGGATGGAAGGCTGAGTCAACCTTGAGCCGGTGATGAGATTTGAACCGCTGACCTACAGATCCATAGTCAGCTTTAGTGGCTTGCAGTACTGCACTCTACCTGCTGTGCCATCTTGACTCATCACCCATAGAACATAGAATCATGGAATGACAGGCAGGGGTGGGTTACAACTTACCTCACTGCTGGTTTGTTTCCACCCACGCTGCGTGGCCATACCTCATGGGCATGCACATGCTTTGCACGTATGCGTATGTGCACTACAACCCCCCCAAAATAAAAAAATGACTAAAACAAAATGGCGACCGCATGCACAAGTGCCAGAAACTTGGCTTCTGTGCATGTGCAGAAGAAAAAAAAATTGAAAAAGAAAATTGAAAAAAATTCAAAAGAAAATGGTGGCACCCACGGACTGGCACTGACCAATCCGGTTCAGTGATGTCATCGTGACATCACCAGTAGGTTCAGGCAAACCGGTCCAAACTGGGAGGAACTCACCTCTGATGACAGGGTTGAAAGGACCTTTGAGATCTTCTACTCCAACTCACTACTTAAAAGAGACGTTAACAGAAGATAACAGAATAGCAGGGTTGGAAGGGATTCTGGAGGTCACCTCGTCCAAACCCCTTCTCAAGCAGGAGACTATCATTTCTGACAAATGGCAGCCCAATCTCTTTCTGGAAACTTCCAGCAATGAAGCTCCCACAACTTCTGAAGGCAACTTCTGTTCCACTGATTGATTGTTCTCACTGTCAGAAAATTTCTCCTTGTTTCCAGGTTGAATCGCTCCTTGATCAGTTTCCATCCATTGTTCCTTGTACCTTGTTCAAGTACCTAGGAAAATACCTTGACCCCTTCCTCTCTGTGGCAGCCCCTCAAATTTATTTATTTATTCGATTTTTATGCCGCCTTTCTCCTTAGACTCAGGGCGGCTTACATGTTAGCAATAGCACTCTTTAACAGAGCCAGCATATTGCCCCCACAAATATTGGAACACTGCTATCATGTTTGCCCTGGTCCTTCTCTTCACTTAGATTAGCCATGCCCAGTTTTTGCCAACATCTCAACAGACTCCATTCCTGGCTTGTTGGATCTTTAAAAGGAAGTTACTAGTCCTCATTGACATCTGAGAGAAGACTTAGTGTTTATGTTCAGAGGAATCCTCAAGCATGAGTAACCCTGTCTGGAGTTCCTGCTTTTCTCCAATACAAATACTACAGCTAGAATCATCAAAAAACTACAAATCAATTCAGGGAAGCCAACCCTTTCCAAAATCTCAATAATCCAACCCTGCCTGTCATTCTATGATTCTATGTTCTATGGGTGATAGGTGGAAGAGACAAATGGATATTTGTCAATGATGGCTGAAACTTAACTAAAAACAAATTCAAGAGCCGGGGTGATGCAGTGCTTAGAGTATAGCACTGCAGGCTACTTCAGCTAACTGCTAGCTGTAGTTCAGCAGTTCAAATCTCACCCCCGACTCAAGGCTGACTCAGCCTTCCATTCTTGCGAGGTGGGTAAAATGAGGACCCAGATTGTTGGGGGCAAGAGGCTGACTCTGTAAACCGCTTAGAGAGGGCTGTAAAAGCCCTATGAAGCAAGCGGTAAACAAGTCTAAATGCTATTGTAATTTGGTGAACAAAACAGGATGCTGTATTCCAGATGTGGCCTTACTAAGATTTTATAAAGCTGTACTAATACAGGCAGCCCTCATCTTGGAAGTTCAATTCAAGTCAATTCAATTTATTAGATTTGTATGCCACCCCTCTCCGAAGACTCGGGGCGGCTCACAACAGTAATAAAAACAGTATAACAATGGAACAAATCTAATAATAAAATATATAAAAACCATACAGCAAATACACATCAAACATGAAATATAAGAAGCCTGGGGGAGATGTCTTAGTTCCCCCATGCCTGGCGATATAAGTGTGTCTTAAGTAACTTGCGAAAGACAAGGAGGGTGGGGGCCGTTCTAATTTCCGGGGGAAGTTGATTCCAGAGGGCCGGGGCCGCCACAGAGAAGACTCTTCCCCTGGGGCCTGCCAAACGACATTGTTTGGTCGACGGGACCCGGAGAAGGCCAACTCTGTGGGACCTTATCGGCCGCTGGGATTCGTGCAGTAGAAGGCGGTTCCGGAGGTATTCTGATCCAATGCCATGTAGGGCTTTAAAGGTCATTACCAACACTTTGAATTGTGACCGGAAACTGATCGGCAGCCAGTGCAGGCCACAGAGTGCTGGAGAAACGTGGGCGAATCTAGGAAGCCCCACGAAGTTCATTTAGTGACCATTCAAAGTTACAACAGGACTGGAAAAAAAGAGACCTCTGACTATTTTTCACTGTTACAATCATTTCAGCATCCTCATGATCACATGATCAAAATTCAGATGCTTGGTTTCCGATTCTTATTTATGATGACTGAAATGTCTTAGGGTCATGTGATCACTTTTTGCAACCTCCTGACAAGCAAAGTCAAGAGGGAAACCAGATTCCCAAGTTTTATTAATAAATAAACAAGCAAACCAATAAACAAATCTGTCTTCTGCACCTCTATAAATAACTGTCTGGTTTGGTTCTGCAACCCAACAAGACAGACACAGACTTCAGAAGAGAATCAGAGCTGCAGAAAAAACAACTGCTGCCAACCTGCTTTCCACTGAGGATGTATATACTGCATGAGTCAAAAAGAGAGCGGTGAAAGTATTTACTGACCCCTCACATTCTGGACATAAATTGTTTCAACTCCTACCCTCAAAACAGCACTATAGAGCACTGCACAACAAGACAACTAGACACAAGAATAATTTCCCCCCGAATGCCATCACTCTGCTAAACAAATAATTCCCTCACCACTGTCATACTATTTACTAAGACTGTACTACTATTAATCACCCATCGCCTCCTACCTATGACTGTACGCTTTGTTGCTTATATTCTTACGATTGATATTGACCATTTCCTAATATGATTTGATGGCTTATTTGTACCTGGATTATCATTAAATGTTGTATAGTATGATTCTTAACCAGGGGTCCCCAAACTTGGAAACTTTAAGACTTGTGGACTTCAACTCCCAGAATTCCTTAGCTGACTATGCTGGCTGGAGAATTCTGGGAGTTGTAGTCCACAAGTCCTAAGTTTGAAGGCCTCTATATCTTAACTAACGTATCTTTTCCTTTATGTACACTGATAGACTGTGCACCAAAGATAAATTCCTTGTGCTCACACTTGGCCAATAACATTTTAAATTAAATTATCTTCTCTTCTCTTTCTCTCTGTCCTTCCCTTCAAGGAGCGCGCAAAGGCGGGCCTCAGGACCGGGCCTGAAGCCTCTCCCGCTCGGTCCCTCCTCGGCCCGGCCTCTCCTCCCGCTGCCAATGGGCAGCCCTGGGCGGAGAGCCACGGCGCCCAATGAAGCGGCGGCAGGAAGCGGAGCCAGGGCGCACGCGGAGCCCGCCGGAGGAGGCTTGGCCTTGCTTGGCGGCGGCCCCGCTGGAGGAGGAGGCGGAGGAAGCGGAGGTGAGACGGAGGGGAGGCGAGTCCTGGCCGTCGGAAGCCCCCTTGCGTGCTTCCCTTGCCCAGCCTTCCCAGCCCGCCGGTGAGGGTGCTGGTGGGGGGGACCTGCACGGGCTGGGAAGGCCCCCGGTTGGCTTTGGGAAACGGCGATCGACCGCAAGGTCGCTCCCGGCACGCCTGGCTGGAGCTTTTTCGGCCGCGGAGGGCTGCCGACCTTGGAGGAGGACGAGCTGAGGGAAGATCGCGGGCGCCGTTTCCAAAGGGGCTGGCTTGCTCCTTCCGGGCGCCCCCTTTGGAAAAAAGCCAGGCTCTTTTAAACCGCTGGGGTGGCCACGACTGCGTGTGTGTGTGTGTGTATTTGTGTGTCTTGTCTTGTCTGTCTGTCTCTCTCTCTCCCTCCCTCCCTCCCTACTTACCTACCTACCTACCTACCTACCTATATCTTATTTACAAAGGCGGCACTACTATTACTACTAATTTTTTCTCATCATTCCTATCCCCCATTTCCTCCCACTTACGATTGCATGACTATAACTTGTATCCTTAAGATTTTTATTAATACAGATTGCTTCCTCATTGTTTATTTGACCCCTATGATAATCATTAAGTGATTCTTGACAAATGTATCTTTTTCTTTTATGTACACTGACAGCACCAAAGACAAATTCCTTGTGTGTCCAATCACACTTGGCCAATAAAGAATTCCATTCTATTCTATTCTATTCTTCTCTCTATTATCTTCTATCTATCTCCCTCTCTATATATATACACAGAGAGAGAGAGAGAGAGACCTACCTACCTACCTATCTACAGAGTTTCCCTAACCTGGAGGGAGCCAAGGGGCTGAGCAACCTGCCTAGGAGAAATTTGGGGCCGGGGGAGATAGGAAAGCCCCCTACCCGAGATGGAATTGGATGCAACCTTTGTCTTTGCAGAGAGGAACAAAGCCGAGTTTGGAAACCAAGGCAAAGGGTGAGATATAGTTGGCAGATCCAGATCCTAATAAAACCGTAACTTTTCCCCCTTGATGCTGGATCATGTGCAACATAATTACATTTTTTATCCGATTCGAAATGGATCTATCCAGATCCCTCTGCCTTGGTGGAAAAGAGAGAGAAGTCCACCCTGGCTAATTATAAATTAAGACTTTGTACTTCAGTGGGTTTTGCATGCTTAACTTTTGGTCTTCTTTACATGTAAGCTTTGTCATCTAACTCAGGCATCTCCAACCCTGGCAACTTGTAAGACATGTGGACTTCAACTCCCAGAATTCCTCAGCCAGCAAAGCTTTGTTAGCTGAGGAATTCTGAGTTGAAATTCACAAGTGTTAAAGCAAAGCTGGCTGAGGAATTCTGGGAGCTGAAGTCCATAAGTCTTAAAGCAAAGCTGGCTGACGAATTCTGGGAATTGAAGTCTACAAGTGTTTAAGTTGCCAAGCTTGGAGACCCCTGCTCTAACTTAACTGCTCTCTTGCCTAGTGGGCTAGGTCCCCTAGGAAATGTCACTCTCTGCCAGTCACTGATAGGAGTTTCCACGGAGATGCTCCTCTTCCCTCAACAGTTTTGCTCCTCCAATCCAGCAATTTCTATCTGTCTTTAAAAATACCACTGCTAAACTTTCTGAGATGGCACTTGTGCCTGGGGATATTTATAAAATTGATCCAATGTTTAGAGCAGTCTTTCTCAACCTTAGCAGCTTGAAGATATGTGGACTCCAACTCTTAGAAGCCGGCTGGAGAATTCTGGGAGTTGAAGTCCACAAGTCTTAAAGTTGCTAAGGTCGAAGAAACTGGTCTGGGGGCTCTGCAAGAGGAATTTCTTCTTTGTTTGCCTAACTTTGTCCTAAGTTGGCTAAGTCATCAGGTTTTTTTGTTAACTTTGCAAAACGAACCTGCTGCTGTTGGACTCAGGGTGCCTTCCTCCTTTGATTCAAAAGGTGGATTTCCATATCCTCCGAAGGATGGACTGAGATTTCTCCAAAAGAGAATGGAAAGCTACATTCTCCCACACCACTCTATGTCGAATATAGATTTCATTAGATGTTGAGAAGCAAAAATGTGAGGTTCCTTATTATATATACAGCGGGTGAACAGGCGAGCGGCAAACGGCGGCCGGGTGAACAGGCGAGCGGCAAACGGCGGCCGGCCGGGCGGGTGAACGGGCGAGCGGCAAACGGCGGCCGGCCGGGCGGGTGAACGGGCGAGCAGCAAACGGTGGCCAGGCGGGCGGGTGAACAGGCGAGCGGCAAACGGCGGCCGGGCGGGTGGGTGAACGGGCGAGCGAGCGGCCGGGCGGGTGAACGGGCGAGCAGCGAGCGAGCAGCCGGGCGGGCGAGCGGCGAACGGCGGCCGGGCGGGCGGGTGCTGGGGGGGGCGGGGGCAGCCGCCATTCAAAGCAATCTGTCGGCTTCCGCACTCTCGTCGCTCCCCGCCTCCACCATCTGCGCATGCGCGGCCATGGAAAAAAGGGCGCGCATGCGCAGATGGTGTTTTTACTTCCGGACCACTATACCGCGGAAAATCGATTATCGCGAGAGGTCTTGGAACGTAACCCTCGCGATAATCGAGGGATCACTGTATTACTGGTACTCACCATTGAATAAGACACTTAGTGATCCTGATATCTATAAACATAATTATTTATTAACAATAATTATTTTTTTTGTTATTTATTTGCAAAAATTATTAGTTTGGCGATGACGTATGATGTCATCGGGCAGGAAAAACTGGTATAGAAAAAAATCCGCGAAGTATTTTTTAATTAATATTTTTTGAAAAAACGTGGTATAGGCTATTCGCGAAGTTCGAACCCGCGAAAATCGAGGGAACACTGTATAAGACACACCTTTTTACTGCAAAAAAGCGCTTTAAAAATTGTATAAGAATTTTAAAATTCTTATGCATCGAACGCTGCCGAGGCCGCCCGGCATCTCGGCCCCAGGGTTGGGCAGGGTGCCGGGCATAGCACCAGGCGGTTTCCCGGGACCTCCAGCTGGCAGGGAAAAGGCGAGTGCACCACCCGAGTTAGCCAGTCCCCCCGGCAGCGGCAACTGCTGAGGCAGCTCCGGCAGCTGTCATTTATGGATGAGAATGTCATATTCATGCCCCAGGCCGATTCACAAGGCTGAGGAGGTCGGTGAACAGGCCCTAAAGGAGCAGAGCCATTGTCCGCACCAGCGCTGTGTTGTTGGGTGGCCGGCTCAACTCGGCTAGGTGAGCGGCTGTAGCAGTGACTCTCCAGCTTGCCTCTGCCCAGCCCCTGCCAGAGCCGCTTGCCCAGTCGAACGGGCCACCCAACAGCACAGTGAGGGGGGCGGCTGATGGAACCGAGCCCCCCCACGCCGGATGATCAAGGCCTTGCGAAGCGGGCCCGCTTTTCTGCAGCTGCCGGCGTGTGTGGCTCCCTCACCTGCTACCTCCCAAAGGCACCCCCGAAGGCAGAAGATTGGAGTGGGGGCTGATGGAGCCGAGCCCCCTCGCGCCGAACAAGGCTGTCCCGCCCCGAGTCTTCAGAGAGGGGGAGCATACAAATCTAATAAATTATTATTATTATTATTTCTCCAGCAGCTCCAGAGCGCCGTGGGATGCCCATCCACTTCTCATCTGCCGGCACCACCCCCATTTCGGATGCCTGTGGCAACTAGCTGACTCCATCCAAACTGGGGGTAGTGCCGGCAGGGACATCACGAGAAATGCCTGCTGCTGGGCAAGTGATATGGGGCGCGCAGCGGCAGCTAAGGAGAAGTGGATGGGCATCCCTCGGCACTAGGTGTATCCAGTCGCTGGAGAAAGCCTGTGAGGCGGCCTTGATTGGCGCAAGGGGGCTCAGCTCCATCAGCCTCCACCCCAATCTTCTGCCTTCGGGGGTGCCTTTGGGAGGTCGCAGGTGAGGTGGGCACGCGCGACGGCAGCTATAGAGAAGTGGGTGGGTTTCAACGGATTGCATTGGAGAGCAATAGAGGAGGGAGAGAGGGGGGGAGGAAAGGAGGGAGGGAGAGGTCTTTGGGTGGATTTCTCATCCCCCCTACCTCCGCAGAAGCGCAAACTGGACTTCCAAGTTTTAGCAAACCAAGAAAGAAATCCGGGTGGGTAGCTAGGGGGTAAGTGGGTGGAGTGAATTCAAGGATTTGAAATCCACTAGTGTTAAAACTGTGAAGTTTGAAGACCCCTGGGTTAGGGGTTAGAAGTGCGAGGGTCTTCAAACCTGGCAAGATTAAGGCTTGTGGACTTCAACTCCCACTCCTAAGGTAGCATAACTGGTGGAGGAATTCTGGGAGTTGAAGTCCACAAGCTTGAAGTCCTCCAGGCTGTCAAGTTTGAAGTTTGTAAAAAGTGTACATGGTTTTAAAAAGTATACATCGTTATAAAATAGTATTCTGCTACACTAGTGTTTTGTTAAACAATATAATACTACACCATTTGGTTCAGAATACTTTTTTCCTTGTTTTCCTCCTGTAATATCTAGGTGCGTCTTATACACCGGTGCATCTTATACACTGGAAAATGCAGTAATATTATATTACTATAATATAATATAATGTTATGTATATGTGTATGTATGTGTGTGTGTGTGTGTGTGTATATATATATGTCACATGTTGTTGTTTTTGCTGAATTTGAAAATTAAGGGATATATATTTGTTTTTGTAGATTTTCACGGGTACAGGTATGATGGTCTTGGCATATTCGGGTTTCTTCCCATGTAGGATTTGGAAATTTCTGGTGACGTTTCGATGAGGTCCCACTCATCATCTTCAGGCTGGTGCTTCTGTCCTTGTTCTACGTATATACATACATATATAATATGTGTGTTTGTTGTACGCAGACCTGTCACATCCTGTTCATAAGTTGTTTCAACTTCTACTCTCAATACGATGCTATAGGGCACTGCACAATTAAACACAAGGACAGTTTTTCCCCCTGAATGGCATCACTGCTAAACAATTATCTTCCCACAAGACTCTCAAACTATTTACTGTATTACTATTATTCTTCTCATCCATCCTATTTCTTATCTCCTCCCACTTATAACTAAAAACCTTGTTGGTTGTATCTCTACAATTTATTTTGTTTTATTTGTTTTCCTAGTATGATTTGGTTGCCTATTTAGTAACCTATGACTATCACTAAGTGTTGTGTTTTATGATTCTTGATAAATGTATTTTTTCTCCCTATGGGCACTGATAGCATGTGCATCAAAAACAAATTCCTTGTGTGTCCAATCACACTTGGCCAATAAAGAATTCTATTCTATACTATTCTATCAAGAGTGGGGTTAGACATCCAAAATGTCTCAAGTTCAAGAACATGTTCTTGGCTTCAGCCTCTCCTGAGGTATTTCCTTGAATGTGACTTTCATTTTTTGGGGTTTAATCTCCAGTAGAAGGTAAAATTTGGAGAAGCTCAGAAGAACTAATATCTGGTTTGCCATATCTGTTTGTCTGTCTCTTTCTGTGTGTCCAAATTGTATAGCCTTGTCAATTCTCTCCGCGTGGGATGCTCTTGTTCTTTGAGGCCATGAGACTTTCATGGCCTTGTTCTTGAGCAGTAGAGAAAATCCACTTTTATTTATTATTTATTTATTATTTAGATTTGTATGCCGCCCCTCTCCGCGAACTTTTGCTCCATTTCTTTCCTGCTGTAGGATTTTTCAGACTTCTACTTTGTCCCTGTCTTTTTCTCCTGGGAATACAACATGGCAGCACCTCAGAATTTGGAGCAAGGTCTTGTCAATATTTGTAAGATAGCCATGTCCCTTGTTCTTATGCATCTCAATAAGAGATATGGTCTTTCACTTTTCAGTATTGACTCCACTAGGTGGAAACAGGCCAAGACAGCTCCAAAGCACTTTAGAAATTTGGTTACATCAACCTCCAGCTCAGTTGATTCCCTGCAAAGAAAAATCAGTAAAGCTCCATCCTAACAAGGACTGTTGATGGGTAATGCAACTGCGGAAGTGATTGGAATTGGATTGGTCTGTTTCTCACAAAGGATCAGGTTTGCTGGTTAAGAGTAGAGTAGAGAGATGAAAGGGAGATTGGAAGTCTTTCAGCCCAGCCTTCTACTCGGGCAGGAAACCCTATATCATTTCAGATGAATGGTTGTCCAATCTCATCTTTAAAAATTCCAGTGTTGGAGCATTCATAACTTCTGGGGGCATGTTGTTCCACTGATAATTGTTCTAACTGTCAAAAAATTGCTCCTTAATTCTAAATTGCTTCTCTCCTTGTTCAGATTCCCCCCTTTGCTTCTCGTTCTACCGTCAGGTGCTTTGGATAATAGTTTGGCTCCTTCTTCTTTGTGGCAACACCTGAGATATTGGAACACTGCTATCATGTCTCCTCTGGTCCTTCTTTTCATTAAACTAGACATACCCAGTTCCTTCAACCGTTCTTCATATGCTTTAGCTTCCATTCCTCTAATCCAGTGTTTCCCAACCTTGGCAACTTGAAGATATCTGGATTTCAACTCCCAGAATTCTCCAGCCAGCATTCACTGGCTGGGGAATTCTGGG
Organism: Erythrolamprus reginae; assembly: GCF_031021105.1. Lineage (NCBI taxonomy): Eukaryota > Metazoa > Chordata > Lepidosauria > Squamata > Dipsadidae > Erythrolamprus > Erythrolamprus reginae. The sequence goes on along the minus strand of NC_091960.1, from coordinate 23,535,901 downwards.
AGTTGAAATCCAGATATCTTCAAGTTGCCAAGGTTGGGAAACACTGCTCTAATCACCTTTGTGTTCTTCTCTGCACTCTTTCAAGAGTCTCCACATCCTTCTTGCATTGTGGCGACCAAAACTGAATGCAATATTCCAAGTGTGGCCTCACCAAGGCATTATAAAGTGGTATTAACACTTCACGGGATCTTGATTCTATCCCTCTGTTAATGTAGAATTGTGTTGGCTTTTTTGGCAGCCGCTGCACACTGCTGGCTCATATTTAAACAATTGATCCCTCTCACAGTTACACAAAAGAGGCTGAAAATTTGGGTGCATCTTTTACTCTGAATGTAGCTTTTTCAAAGCTTTGTTTTCCAGCTCTAACAAAGTACTAATGATGTTCCTAGCTTGCAGGCTTGTTTTCATTGCTATTCCGAAGTTTTTTCCAACTCTAAGTCTTTGCAGGCTTGTTTCATTGCTATTCTCTTCAAAAAAGTTTTTTCCCCCCAGCCCTAACCAGGAGATAAAATAATGTGCTGAAGCTGACCAGACTAAGGATGCTAGCCAGATAAATACCTGATAGGCAGACACCCCCCTATTTTCCTCCCCCCAAACTGAGGTACGTCTTATACTCCAAAAATATGGTCCTTTTTTTTCACTCTGTTGCAGCTTTGGTCATTAAATGAACTGTTGTAAGTTGAGGACTCTCTGTTGTACGGATATTTATAATGGTGGGTTGCCACTGGTTCGCCCCGGTTCAAGTGAACTGGTGGCGGCAGCATGAGGCTCCACCCACCCAACCAAATGTCATCAGTGCGCATGCTCATATCCAAACTGGTAGCAAAGGAAAGTGAAGCCCGCCACTGTTTCATAACCTCGGTTTCAAATCTGGTCCAATCTGAAGCAGGCTGAGAGGCCACAGTGATTCTTGGGTGTGTTGGTTTGCAATAGGACTTTGGAGCCAAGCAAGCAAGAGATAATTCTGGTTCAATAAAGTGGTTTTGATTTCTGGCTCTTTGCAAAGAAAGAGCCCAGGGGACAAAATGACATTTCAAATAGCTACCCAGGGAAAACCAATCAAGAGCCTTGTGGCTTTTTAAAGACCAATAAAGTTAGGGTTAGTCTTTTAAAGTGCTATCACATACTCCGTGGTGGTTTTGTCATCACCCGGGGGAATTCAATCACTGCAGATAAATGCTCCCCCTTCTAGCAAAATGGATTCTAGGCCCCCAGTCTGTTATAAGCCATTGTTTGTTGAAATTGTGCCACTACAGATGTGCCTTAAATGCAAGCTTCATGCCAATTTAACGGGGCAGAGGAGGTATAACAGAGTCCCTGGGAACACTACTCTTAGCGATCACCAGTTTTCTTCCTGCCTTTACCCTTAAATATTTCAAAATGAATTAAAAGTACCAAAAGAATATTCTCTTCTCTATTCTATTCTCTCTTCCCTATTCTATTCTATTCTAGTGATGGCAAACCTTTTTTTCCTTCGGGTGCTGAAAGAGCGTGCGTGCATGCTATCGCACACGCGTGAGTGCCCACACCCATAATTCAATGCTTTGGGAGGGCAAAAACAGCTTCCCTTGTCCACCAGAGGTCCTCGAGAGGCCAAAAATGGCCTGTTTCCCAACTTCAGGTGGGCCCAGTAGGCTCATGTTTTGCTCCCCCCAGGCTACAAAGGCTTTCCTGGAGCCAGGGGAGGGTAAAATCGCTCTCCCCCATTTCCCCGAAGGCTCTCTGGAAGCCAAAAATGCTCTCCCAGAGCCCCTGTGTGAGCCAAAAATCAGCAGGTTGGCACACACATGCATGTTGGAGCTGAGCTAGGTCAACAGTTCGCGGGCCAGCAGATATGGCCATGCCATAGGTACACCATCACTGTTCTATTCTCTATTCCTTATTCTATTCTATTTGTTTTATTCTATTTTCTATTCCTTATTCTATTCTATTCTATTCTCGATTCCTTATTCTATTCTATTCTATTCTCTCTTCCCTATTCTATTCTATTCTAGTGATGGCAAACCTTTTTTTCCTTCGGGTGCTGAAAGAGCGTGCGTGCATGCTATCGCACACGCGTGAGTGCCCACACCCATAATTCAATGCTTTGGGAGGGCAAAAACAGCTTCCCTTGTCCACCAGAGGTCCTCGAGAGGCCAAAAATGGCCTGTTTCCCAACTTCAGGTGGGCCCAGTAGGCTCATGTTTTGCTCCCCCCAGGCTACAAAGGCTTTCCTGGAGCCAGGGGAGGGTAAAATCGCTCTCCCCCATTTCCCCGAAGGCTCTCTGGAAGCCAAAAATGCTCTCCCAGAGCCCCTGTGTGAGCCAAAAATCAGCAGGTTGGCACACACATGCATGTTGGAGCTGAGCTAGGTCAACAGTTCGCGGGCCAGCAGATATGGCCATGCCATAGGTACACCATCACTGTTCTATTCTCTATTCCTTATTCTATTCTATTTGTTTTATTCTATTTTCTATTCCTTATTCTATTCTATTCTATTCTCGATTCCTTATTCTATTCTATTCTATTCTATTCTCTCTTCCCTATTCTATTCTATTCTAGTGATGGCAAACCTTTTTTTCCTTCGGGTGCTGAAAGAGCGTGCGTGCATGCTATCGCACACGCGTGAGTGCCCACACCCATAATTCAATGCTTTGGGAGGGCAAAAACAGCTTCCCTTGTCCACCAGAGGTCCTCGAGAGGCCAAAAATGGCCTGTTTCCCAACTTCAGGTGGGCCCAGTAGGCTCATGTTTTGCTCCCCCCAGGCTACGAAGGCTTTCCTGGAGCCAGGGGAGGGTAAAATCGCTCTCCCCCATTTCCCCGAAGGCTCTCTGGAAGCCAAAAATGCTCTCCCAGAGCCCCTGTGTGAGCCAAAAATCAGCAGGTTGGCACACACATGCATGTTGGAGCTGAGCTAGGTCAACAGTTCGCGGGCCAGCAGATATGGCCATGCCATAGGTTCACCATCACTGTTCTATTCTCTATTCCTTATTCTATTCTATTTGTTTTATTCTATTTTCTATTCCTTATTCTATTCTATTCTATTCTCGATTCCTTATTCTATTCTATTCTATTCTATTCTCGATTCCTTATTCTATTCTATTCTACTTGTTTTATTCTATTATCTATTCTATTCTATATTCTATTCCCTATTCTATTCTATTCTCTATTCCCTATTCTATTCCCTATTTTCTATTGTATTATATTCTATTATATTCTCTATTCCTTATTTCTTGCAGACATTTCACTGCTAAACTAGGTAACGTCACCAGTACCAATGGAACATCTGCAAGAAAATTCTAATATTTCTAATTCCAAAACCACCAAGCTCAGAGAGCACCAAAGACCCCACAGATGCTTTTAAGCAGACGCTTTTAAGTTGGGATTTCTGGCTAGACTAATCGTAGCTGATTAAGTTTCCCTGTGCAATCCCATTTTCTGAGCATGTCTCGAATGTAACCACAGATAGTCCTCGACTTACGACCACAATTGACCCCCAAAATTTCTGTTATATGAGACATTTGTTAAGGGAGTTTTGCTCCCTTTTAATGACCTCTCTTTCAACCCCAGTTGTTAAGTGAATCACTGCGGTTGATAAGTGAATCTGGCTTCCCCGTGGACTTTGCTTCTCAGAAGGTCACCAAATGGGGTCATGTGACTTTGGGATACAGCAACGGTCATAAATACAAACCAGTTGCCGAGCATCAATTTTGATCACATGGTCAAGGGGATGCTGCAAAGCTCATAACTAGTGTTGTAACTTTGAACAGTCACTAAGTGAATTGTTATAAGTCGAGTACTACCTGTATAGGTTTGGCGGAGTTGCTGGTCCTTCAACAGTCTCTTCCTTCATTCACTTCTACAGAACCTGCTGGCATCATGTGGCCCATCTTCTGGGCGAGTATCCGCACCTATGCTCCTTACGTCACCTTCCCCGTAGCCTTTGTGGTCGGGGTGGTGGGCTACAACCTGGAGTGGTTCATCCGGGGCAAGCCCCCTCCGCAGACCCCCGAGGACGAGAAGAGCATTTCGGAACGACGCGAGGACCGTAAGCTCCAAGAGAGTGCAGGGAAAGACCTTACCCAAGTGATCAGTCTGAAGAACAAGCTGGAATTTGCTCCCAAAGCTGTTCTCAACCGCAACCGGCCCGAGAAGAATTAAGGAACCTGGTTTGTTTCCTTTGTTGGCCAGTTAACATTTTATTTGAGGTCTGAATTCTTTGATTTCTTTTTGAATGTTGGTTTCCTACTATTGTTGAGCCCACCGGCCCATACAATATATGTTTGCCATTCTCACTAGATTTCTGGAACTGCTGGGATCTCCACGGAGATGACGATGGACTTCATGAATCTTGATATTCGGCCTTGGCTTCCGAATCTCAGATCTTCTATAAAAGGTGGTTTATTCTCTAATGGAACGGCCTCCATAGACATGGCAGAAGCTCAGTTAATGGACACCCAAAAGATAAGTTCACATCCAAGGCAGGATTTGATTTTTTTTTAAAGGGATTGTCGATGTAGACCTCTTTTAAGGGAAGATCTACTCTTCAACTAGCTTGGAGACTTTTTGACTCTGGACAAGCAAATGAAGAATGATTCCTGTTCTTGCTGGAAAGCTCAGTTCAAGTGGGAAGCTAGAAGCCACCGTGGACCATATTTGCACTGTCCCCTCAGTGTATTTGTGTATCTCTCAGGAAATTGTGCATTTCTTTCCCTGGAAGTTTATGTTGGGGAGTTTGTGCTGGTTTTTTGTTTTAAAAAGAATACCAGCCCACTGCTGAAATTAAAAGATTTAAATCAAGTTTCCATGTTTTGGGAATCCTGTGTTTTATACCAGAGCTGGGGGGTGGGGAAGAGAATAAATCTTATCTGCAGGTTGTAATAGCTGTGCCTTTGCATGCAAAGTGCTTAAGAGTTTCACCTGTGTATTAGGGATTCCTCAATAAAACAGGAATGAAGGAGAACTTTTACCCAGAGAAGTTCGTATTTTGCTTGTCGGTCTTTCTCTATATCAATGTTTCCCAATTTCATAACTTTTAAACAGAGGTGGGTTCCTACTGGTTCTAACCGGTTCTTTAGAACTATTAATAAACCAGTTTTGACGTCACAGAGCCGGTTCCGTCAGTGCGTTTTACCGCCACCTTGGTTTTAGTTTCTGCTCATGTGCAGAACCTAATTTTTGCTTCTGGGCATGCGCAGCAGCTATTTTTTGATTATTTTCCAGGAAGGGGTGTGCGAGCCAAGCGAGCAAAACGTTCACTTCCGTTGCAATGCGAACTGGTGGGGAAGGTAAGTAGAATCCACCCTTGCTTTTAAAGGTGTGTGGACTTCAACACCCAGAATTCCTCTGGCTAGGGAATTCTGGGAGTTGGAAGTCCACCCTTCTTGAAATTGCTGAGGTTGAGAAATGCCTACTGTACAGGACAGAACTGCAAGAAAACTGAAACATATTGAGCTGCCTAGCATACATGTTGTCAGGATTCCAAATAGGATGGAAAATTAAATCAGAGTCCGAGGCAAAGTATTCCTGAAAGTTCCAATTTATTAGCAGAGCTATGTTGGCACATCTGGGAGAAACCCTATTCTAAACTATGAGGGTTTCTCCACCCAGTTTAAAGTTCATTCCCTTGTTCCCAAACCCACCACTTCATCACGTTGAACCGTTTTCTTCTGCCAACATGTCCATTACTCCCATCAGCTTCCAGGCAGGTGCTGAACAAAAGATGACCTTGAGAATCTAGAAGAAATTTGTTATGGCTACAACTCTACAACCTTCATACAACAGACCCTTCCAAATTCCCACAGCAAAAATGCATTCGAAAGCATAAAGTGTGGCAGGCCAAAGTCTCCAAGTCAATGATGACTTTGACCTACACATTTATTTATTTATTATTTATTTATTCAATTTTTATGCTGCCCTTCTCCTTAGACTCAGGGCGGCTTACAACATGTTAGCAATAGCACTTTTTAAACAGAACTAGGCTACATGTCCTTGCTTAGCAACCATTCAAATTTATGACAAACCTCCCCCAAAGGTATTTAAGACCCAATTTTGAAGTTGGAAGAAATGTATACACACACACACCGTCAGTAATGTGATTGCAGTTTGGACACTGACAATCGGCTCATATTTAAGGCCATTGGTACTGTCTTGTGGTCAGGCGACTGATTTTTCGGCATTGTCTTATTTGCAACAAAAAAATTCACATTGAATAACATGGACTTGCTTAAGGACTGTAGCATTTGTTTAACAACTGACACAAATAAGCTCATATAATCAGGCATCACCATGGGATGACCTGCCTCATGACTGCCACAACTTATGATCATAATTCCATGCACAATGATGGTCATAGGTTGTGGACTACCTATCTTATGCTGTGGATAAGAACCTCATCTTTTCATTCTGGAATCCTTGGGGGGATGCAAAGAGGAAAAGATTTGGAGTTTGGGACACTGAAAAAATTGATGGAAGGCAGAATCCTGCCTTTTCTCTCTCCTGTGCACGAACACAATGCACACAGATAGATTCAGAAAGGCTGCCACAATACAAACACACAATCTAGAGCTGAATTCACGGAGCATCCTATGCTGACCAGTAAATTGGGACTGCATGCAGAACATGGACATACAGTTAATTAACTGAAGAACTGCAATGCATTAATTCAGGAACACAGAGCAAACCAATCTGGGGAAATTTGTTTGAAAAATTTGTTATTTCATTGGTTACTGGCCTGATGAGGCTTGAGGGCTGCAGGTGGAATGGGATGCATATTTATTTTTTTAATGAATAAAACTAACTTTGAATCAGCTGGAAATTTAACTTAGACATGGACTGTTCAGGTGCCCTTTTTTATACCACTATGCTTTGTTGCAATTTTGCATTTATTGTCTTCCAAATCAAAAGAGAAAATACAGTAATACCCCGGTTATTGCGTCCCCGACCATTGCGAACAGGGTAATTTGCGATTTTTCAACCCGGAAGTCAAAACATCATCTGCGCATGTGTGCCCTTTTTTTCTATGGGCACGCATGCGTAGATGGCGCCCGGCAGATCAGCTGCTGGGCGGCTTCCCTGGGTCTTCCCCCTCTTGCTGGCGGGAGGGCGAGCAGCGGGCATCAGCAAGGAGTTTCCCCACCGCCCACGCAAACTCCTCGCTGCCGCCCGCCCTTCGCCCGCCCACGCCGTTCATTCTCACTGCTTTCGAGCTGAGTCCTGAAGCGAATTCGCTCCAGGACTCAGCTGGAAAGCGGCGAGAGCGAGCGCGGACAAGCCGTTCGCTGGCGCTGGCTCTTGGCGCTTTTGAGCTGAGTCCTGAAGCGAATTCGCTCCAGGACTCAGCTGGAAAGCGGCGAGAGCCAGCGCGGACAAGCCGTTCGCTGGCGCTGGCTCTCGGCGCTTTTGAGCTGAGTCCTGAAGCGAATTCGCTCCAGGACTCAGCTCAAAAGCACCGAGAGCCAGCGCCAGCGAACGGCTTGTCCGCCGCCTGCCTGCCCGCTAGCGAGGAGCCGAAGATTGGGGGCGGCGCGGCTGTTTTAAAATGTCGCCGCCGGCATGGGGGGCTTGCCAGCACCCCCCGGACCCCCAACCCGGGTTTGGGGGGCTGCTAGGAAGCCCCCCATGCCAGCGGCGACGTTTTAAAACAGCCGCGCCGCCCCCAATCTTCGGCTCCTCGCTAGCGCTGCGGGAGTAAAAACACCATCTGCACATGCACAGATGGTGTTTTTACTTCCGCAGCGCTACTTCGCGAAAACCCGCTCGTTGCTGGGGGTCCTGGAACGGAACCCTCGCAACGAGCGGGGGATCACTGTATTGCTATCTGCAGTGTGAAGGATTATTTTAATGGCATGTCTGTGGTCTATGTGTATTCTTGAAATCAATCTTGATTTCCATCACTAACAATTTCGGTCCTCCTTAGGGCTGAGAGAGAATGACTGGCTCAAGGTCACCTGGTTGGCTGACAGAACTAGAACTCACAGTCACCCACTTCTTAATCTGATACCCTAACCACTAGATTAAATTTGCTGTCTCTTTCAATTATACTCCCCAGCTTATACCTTCTTCTGTTAGGTTTAAACTATGTAATTAAGTATAAACTAAACCTAATGAAACTTCAGGACTAAAAACATAGAAACATAGAAGACTGATGGCAGAAAAAGACCTTATGATCCATCTAGTCTGCCCTTATACTATTTTCTGTATTTTATCTTAGGATGGATCTATGTTTATCCCAGGCATGTTTAAATTCAGTTACTGTGAATTTATCTACCACGTCTGCTGGAAGTTTGTTCCAAGCATCTACTACTCTTTCAGTAAAATAATATTTTCTCATGTTGCTTTTGATCTTTCCCCCAACTAACTTCAGATTGTGTCCCCTGGTTCTTGTGTTCACTTTCCTATTAAAAACACTTCCCTCCTGAACCTTATTTAACCCTTTAACATACTTAAATGTTTCGATCATGTCCCCCCTTTTCCTTCTGTCCTCCAGACTATACAGATTGAGTTCATTAAGTCTTTCGTGATATGTTTTATGCTTAAGACCTTCCACCATTCTTGTAGCCCGTCTTTGGACCCGTTCAATTTTGTCAATATCTTTTTGTAGGTGAGGTCTCCAGAACTGAACACAGTATTCCAAATGTGGTCTCACCAGCATTCTATATAGCGGGATCATAATCTCCCTCTTCCTGCTTGTTATACCTCTAGCTATGCAGCCAAGCATCCTACTTGCTTTCCCTACTGCCTGACTGCACTGTTCACCCATTTTGAGACTGTCAGAAATCACTACCCCTAAATCCTTTTTGCTAACACAGAACTGCCAATACAATACTCAGATTGAGGATTCTTTTTCCCCAAGTGCATTATTTTACATTTGGAAACATTAAACTGCAGTTTCCATTGCTTTGACCATTTATCTAGTAAAGCTAAATCATTTACCATATTACAGACGCTTCCATTAATATCAATCCTATTGCACACTTTAGAGTCATCGGCAAATAGGCAAACCTTCCCTACCAAACCTTCCCCTATGTCACTCACAAAGATATTAAAAAGAATAGGACCCAGAACAGACCCTTGTGGCACACTGCTTGTAACCTGTCTCTGCTCAGAATACTCGCCATTAACAATAACTGACTAGAGACTAGACTAGAGTTTTGCTCATCTATTTAAAAAAATTATGTAATTTTTGGGAAGTGAAGCTGCTGTTGTCTGTAATTGGGTTCACTCAACTGCTGAACAAACTGGTTTGTTTTTGGATATTTATTTATTTATTGTCCCGTTGAGACAGTATTGACTCCTGGTGACTGCCAGGACCGGTCCCTACAGTTTCTTGGCAAGAGTTGGTTTCTCCTTGCCTCCTTCTTAGGGCTGAGATAGAAAGATTGGCCCAAAGTCACCTAGCTAGTTGGTGACTAAGGTAGGACTAGAATTCACAGTCTCCCGGTCCCTGCCCATGTGCCTTAAGTGCTGTACCAAACTGATTCTTTTTTGTAATAATAGAGTAGACTATCACAAAACCTGTGGTATGTATTACAAAGTTTAAAGGTGTTCCACTGAAGACCACTCTTCCTTTAAAAATAATTTCAACAAAAAACAAAAGCAATGCATTTTGTAAACAATATTGCAATTAACACAAAGATAATAGAGGTGGTGTAAATATAGTGAGGTGAAAGTGAAATTTTAAAAGCTAAGGTACCATACTTTTTGGAGTATAAGATGCACCTTAGTTTTGGAGAAGGAAAACAATGAAAAACAATTCTGCCTCTGCCTCCCATTAAACAGCATAGATGATGTACACTGTTTACTATGTATTTCTGTGCATGTGTGCCTGGCGCATAGAAATAGCAAAAAATTGAAGAAATATATATTATGGCAGTATATTAATGCCAGAAAGTTTTCTTAAATTTAGTCACACTAACCAGTGTTTCCTCTAAGGCGCGCAGTGTGCTATAGCGCGCTGGTTCTTAGTGCTCAGCGCAGGAATTTTAAATACCGGCGGAGAGGACCTTCCCCTCGCCACCCCGCTTTGGCGTCGGCAGCCAGGGCTGAGGCTCTGACACCTACCCACCCGTGCAGCATGAGAGGAGGCATTTGCCTCCTCCCCCGCTGCCGCGCTGGGGGCTGCCCCCGGAGCTGGGGCTCGGCCTATTCGGCCCTGAACTTTGCCTCCTCCCCCGCCTCCCCACTGGCCAGCAAAGACCTACACCAGTCAGCAAAGCCGGCTGCCCGGGAAAGCCGCGTGCTTTTGAAACGCGCTGCTTTCCTACGCAGGGGTGGTGGGTGGTAGGGAGGCGCCTGCCCCCCCCTCCGCAGCACTAGGCTCAAGCCCTGCGCCAGCTAGCAAAGCCGGCTGCTTGGGAAAGGGGCACGCTTTTCAAACACACCGCTTTCCTGCGCAGCTGGCTTTGCTGGCCGGCGCAGGGCAGCTGCCGTGACAGCAACCTCAGCAACAGCACTGTGGTGGCCGCTGGTGCCGAGAGCCCCGAGCCTGCTCTCAAGCGTCAAGGCTTCTACTGAGGTGAGCTGCGCGGCAGTGGTGGGAGGCAGAGCCAAGGGGAGGGCACGGAGGCGGGAGGCGGGAGGCAGAGCCAAGGGGAGGGCGCGGAGCCAAGGGGTGGGTGCACCGGCCAGCAAAGCTGGCTGCACGGGAAAGCGGTGTGGTTTTCAAATGTGCCACTTTCCTGTGCCACTTTCCTGGGCGGGGGGGGGGGGTTATTATTATTATTATTGCTCTGTTGGGAGAATTGGCACTAGACAAGGGCTCGTGGCAGTAGAAAGTTTGAGAACCACTGGTTTAGACTTTGCTGCTGATGCATTAAAAAAATGGAAGAAATTTTTTGAACTAAAGAACTGGTATCCAATTGAGGAAGAGCAAGGCAAAACAAATGACTTTCAAAAATTGTTATTCAGGGTGGAATAGTAGTAAAACATTTCATGTTAAAAATGGCTGAAATTGCATGCATGCTTGCCAAGAATTTACTATTGTGTACATTCAACGTGCTGTGTTAAAGGACACAGGTTAAACATTCTGAAGCTACAACATCGATGCACTCACACAGTTCAAGTTGGTTTTAAATAGTTTATAGAGACTTGGATGCTTGTAAATGAACAGTGCTTTGCTTTTTTTTTAAAAAAATTATTTATTCATAGTGTTCTCATTATTAATTATGAATGCCTCATACTGCAGTTTAGGAAGTCAGAATGGTTTATTTGCAAAGACTTCCATGCAGTCAATTCAATGCCTCTTTCAACTAACCAAGGGCTTGATTGGATCATTCCCTTACCATATACAAGTTGTGCTTGCTTAGCGACTGCCTTATTTAGTGACCATTTGTACTTACGACGGTGATGAAAAAGTAACATGGGGACTAAACCTTATATTTACAACCATTGCAGGTCAGTAAAGTACTTACATAAGACCACAAGCTCTATTGTGGTGTTATGCATTGACCAGTACGGATCGGTTCGCCCAAACTGCTAGCAAGCTGCTGGTGACATCACAATGATGTCAGGGAACTGGTTCTGTCTGTGCCAGTCTGTGGACATTGCCATTTTTTAAAAAATGGAGGGGGGCGATTTTCCCCCAGTTTTTTTTCTTCTGCGCATGGGCAGAAGCTGAGTTTCCAGCACTGTGGGCATATGACCCCATCTTGTTTTCAGATTCTGGGTTTTTGTTTTTGTTTTTAAATTCAGTACTGAGTGCGCAAGGCACACCCACGTGGCATGGGAGCAAGCGAAGCGGCAGCGAAATAAATTAGAACCCACCTGTGGCTTGGGGACTAAAACATATGAAGAATGGTTGGAGGAATTGGATATGACTAGTCTAAAAAGAAAAAGGACTAGGGATGAAGAGATAGTTGTGTTTGTTTATTGTATTTATTTTATTTATTTATTTATTATTAGAGTTGAAAGGGACCTTACAGGTCATCATGTTCAACCCCCTGCCTGAGAAGGAAATCTTACATCACCCCAGCCAAATGGCAGTCCAATCTCCTCTTGAAAGTGTCCAAAGTTGGGGAGTCTACAACCTCCACTGGCAGGCCATTCCACTGGTTGATCACTCTCACTGTCAGGAAATTCTTATCTCCAGGTTGAATCTTTCCTTGGTCAGTTTCCAACCGTTGTTCCTTGTCTGGCCCTCTGTTGCCCTGGAAAACAGTGTGTCCCCCTCCTCTCCGTGGCAACCCCTTAAGTACCTGTATACAGCTATCATGTCCCCCCTAGCCCTTCTTTTTACTAGACTATCCATGCCCAGTTCCAGCAACCTTTCCTCGTATGGCCTGGTCTCTAGTCCCCTTATCATTTTAGTTGCTCTTTTCTGCACCCTCTCTAGAGTCTCTATATCTTTTTTGAAGTGTGGTGACCAGAACTGGATGCAATACTCCAGGTGCGGTCTGACCAGGGCCTTATAGAGTGGTATTATTACCTCTCTGGTCTTGGAGTGTATCCCCCTGTTCATGCAGCTTAGGATTGTGTTGGCTTTTTTAGCCGCTGCTGCACATTGCTGGCCCATGTTTAGCTGGCCACTAAGACTCCAAGATCCCTTTCACAGTCACTCATGGTGAGTGTAGTTTCGCCTAATTTGTATGCATGTTTTGGGTTTTTTTTGCCTAGGTGCAGGATTTTACTCTTCTCTACATTGAACTTCATTTTGTTCGTTTCGGCCCACTGTACAAGTCTGTCTAGATCTTTCTGAATTCTGTGTCTATCCTCTGGGGTGTTGGCCACTCCTGCCCGCTTGGTGTCATCTGCGAATTTAATTAATTTGAGGGGCTACCACAAATGAAGAGAGGGTCAACCTACTTTGCAAAGCACCAGAAGGTGAGACAAGAAACAATGAGTGGAAACTAATCAAGAGAGAAGCAACCTGCAACTAAGGAGAAACCTTGTGACAGAACAATTAACCAGTGGAACAGTTTGCCTTCAGAAGCTGCAGGTACTCCATCACTGTAATCTTTTTAAAAGAGTTTAAAAAGAGTCTGGAGATGGAGAGAGAGAGAGAGAAAGAGCTCTGAAGATCGGGAAAAAGATGCTTGCGTGAGAAGCAAAACGTCTTAAAAATCAACAATCAGAAAGTTGCTTCTTGAAAATGTACCTTTGGGATATGAGAAAGGAAATAGTAGAAAGCTGAATATAATGAACTTAAAATATTTTTATTGCCTAATACAGGGGTCCCCAAACTTTTTACACAGGGGGCCAGTTCACTGTCCCTCAGACTGTTGGAGGGCTGGACTATAAAAAAACCCTATGAAAAAGTAAGATACCAATAGAAAAATAATGCATCAATTAATATATTTCCATAAATTATACTTTTCTATAATTTCATTCAATATTTCCAAGCTCAATTAATTTTCAGGCACTTAGCATTTACTATTATTAACTTTCATCAATCTTCTACATTTCCAAGTATATTTTAAATGCATAATGCAAACTCATAAAATCATACAGTACATATCATAAACCTCTTGTCTATCATATGTATCTTCCATTAATTTTACCTATGTAATTCTATAGTTCTAAAATTCTAATCCAATTTTACGAATTAATACATCCTAATATTAAACAACACTTAAATATATATTTTACCAATATTCCATATTCAATCCATATTTAATAATAATCCCAAATTTCTACCACTGTTCTCATTTCTGGGTACCTCTCCTATCTCTCCCCCTTTTCTCTCTCATTTGTTTCTCATTTCTCCCTCTTCCTCCCTTTTTTCTCTCATTCCTTCCCTCTCACTGCTCCTCTCTTTTTCCATCCCTGTCTCCTTCCCCCATGTGTATGTGAGTGTGTGTGAATTCTTGAACCATTTACAAAAACAGGTGAGGGCTGGGTTTTTTTCTTTTATTAATTGAGTGCTTTTTACCATATGCTTAAATCAAGAGTCACTTCTCTTTCTTTCTCTCTTTCCCTTCCTTCTTTCCTTCCCTCCCTTTCTCTCTCCCTCTTTCTTCCCCCTCTCTTTCTCTCTCTCTTTCTCCCTCCCTCCCTTTCTTGACACAGTAGAGCCGTTCGCTTTCCCCCTCAGCAGGAACGGGCAAAGGTGCATCTCTCTTGCCCCCGGCTCGCAATGGGGGCTGCTGTGGCTGTGGCTGACCACCAGGGGGCTCCCTCCGCAGGCGGCGCTGCCCTGGCAGCTTGTTAGCTTATTTATTTATTTATTAGATTTGTATGCCGCCCCTCTCCGTAGACTCGGGGCAGCTTCCAAAGGGAACTGAGCATGCACGTCCACCTTTTGCCTGTCTCCGCTTCTCTCGTTCCCCAGCCAAAAAGGCACGAAGGGGGAGGGGAGGAAAGGCTTCCCTGGTGTCTGTCCCCTCCCCCCGCCGGCTTGCTTTGTTTTATTTAACCGGAGGGTCCAGCCTAGGAGCGGCCCCAACGCCGAGTGTCACCCTCCCCGGGCTTGCAAGCGGCCACCCCCCGCCCCTGTGGCACAAGGTGAGCACGGCGGTCAGGGGGTTGCTCTCGTGGCACCAGGGGCCCGCTGATGTCAAGGCCGGCGGCGCCGAGCAAAGCTGGTTGCTGAGGGAAGCAGCATATTTGAAAAGCGCGCTGCTTCCCTGGGCGGGCGGCTTTGCTGGCGGGCGCAGGGCTTGATGTCAGTGGGCCCCTGCTGCCCCGACAGCAATCTCCCGACCGCCATGGTCCCTGCCCTCCCAGCAACGGACTGTTAACGGCGCTGGAAGTCACCTGCAAGCCGGATGAATGGCCTCAGCGGGCCGCATCCATCCCGCGGGCTGTAGCTTGGGGACCGCTGGCCTAATAGATAGACAATTGAATATATATATAGGAATATAAATACAGGAATTTGGTATTAAGGAATTAAAAGAATAAATATAATGTATAAATATGAGGAAAAACTATGGAATTAGGATTAGGAATAGTATTTTACAAACTATCGTTCAAAAAATTTAAATATTTACTGTTGATATTTAACACAAGAATAACTTCAAAATCATTGGAAATAAAGGATTATAGTCAGTGAAGGGCTACCAAATTTTTTACTACCACACTGCAGGATGCCCTGCATTTTCTTTCAATATATTTCAGTGCAAATTGGGTGCTCTGGGGTGGAGCTCCATTTTCACCACCCCACTGCGTTCCCCCACATCCGGGCAGCAGCCCACCCCTAATTATAGCTTAGCTGTCATTATAGACAGCATTTGTTTGGGTTTTTTTTTGGTGATGTCAGATGTATTGTTTGTAAAGTTTGTGTTGTATTTTCTTTTTCTATGCTGTTTTTAAATATAAATATTTTTAAAAAAAGAAAGAAAGAAATTTTAACCCGTCTGGAGGAGAAGGAGAAGAATGCTCTGTGTTAATTATGTGCGAAAGGAAAGAAAAAAGGAATTGATTGCGACTAATGAATTCAGATCTCCTCAGTGATGGGCTGCCAAAATTTTTACTGCCACTCTGTGGGCCTGGCTTATTTTGTGGGTGTGGCTTGGTGGTCATGTGACCAGGTGGGAGTGGCTTGGCAATCATGTGACCGGGGTGGTGGTGGTGGCTTAAAGGTCATGTGACTGGGTGGGAGTGGCTTACCGACAAAGATAAGTTTTCAAATAGTTGCTTGGACTCTTTTTCAGTTGATTAAGTCACATTATTTGAACAGCCACAAAAAGGACAAACGAAAGACAGCATTATTTGTCGAAGAGCACAGTAACATTTTAAGGTTTTGTACTGAACCCACAAGTTTCAGTATGATAACAGATTAGGCAAGTAGCTCAATTTTCTTTAGTTGCTATAAAAATTCAGTTCTAGATAATTATTAAAATGATTAAAGCATTTATGGGTAAAAACATACAATTTAATTATTTCCTATGTTAAAAGTAATTAAGGATCATACTAAGATATTAGAGAAGGAAGGACAATTAAAAAAACTATTAAGCATTCAATAAATAGTGCATAAACGTACTACCCCCACTGTGTCCCCCCTCCGTGAGGGCAGCAGCCCCTTACGGGTTGCAACTAATGAATTCAGGTCTCCTCCTTTACCCCTTTCTTTGACCGCCCAATTCTGTTTTCTTTTCCTCCTTTACAGTGATTTTGGTGGTCCCCACATTTCCAAAGTCCTTCTGTCAGCTGCTTGTACGGTTTGCTTGTTTGCTGGTTTCCTCCAGTCCCGATTCAGGGTTAGAGGGCACCTAATTTCCTGCAGATGTGGGAAAGGGTCAAACAGCTGATAGCTTTGGATAAGCAGGCTTTTTGTATTTTTCATGCCTGTGCTGTCCTTGAAAGCGGCCGACCCTTTGGAACTGTTCACACATCCGATCTGTGAAAAACATAACATGTCATCCGTATCTGAAAAGACTTAGGAGTCTCCAGAGGAGGGAGAGGCAAAGATACAGGTGGACGTTTTAAAAAAACAAACTGTACGGAGCAAAAATCCTGGAGGTATTTCTGGAGCAACTGGTGCCTTTTGTCAGAAATAATTCTTGTTTCCTTGCCATGTGGATTTTTTCTTTTTCTTTCTTTCTTTTTTTTGCATAGGGGAAAGTCTCCCTGTGCTTGCTAATGGCTTTCTGTTATGGTTTACCTCTTTTTGGGTGTGCATTGATTCTGAAGCATCTGCAGGAAGGAGTTGAAAAAGTTAAGATAGCGGTCAGATGGATGCAATCCAAGTCACCCTCCTGTGGACACCTCTGTGCTCATGCTGGTCGAATACACTCTGGTCACCACCTTAATACACCTCATTTCCAGGCCCATGTTGGTGGTCTGGCTTCTAGACAGAATCGATGCAACCTGAAAAAGTATGATGGCAATATCCAGCTGTTCAGTTCAAATTGCTCCAGGTTTATTCTGTAGAATAGTGTTTTTCAACCAGTGTGCCGTGAGACGTGGTCAGGTGTGCCATGGGGAAATTAAACATGGTTCCCCAAACTACGGCCCATGTAGTTTCAACCACATATCTATGTGAGCTAAGCTTCTCAAGTTTGACCGCAATAAAAATTAAAAAAAGAGAGAGACTGAGAACTGGTTGCTGATCAGTTTCCTGTCACAGTTCAAAGTGTTGGTTATGACCTATAACAGGCCAGATTATCTCCGGGACCGCCTTCTGCTGCACGAATCCCAGCGACCACTTAGGTCCCACAGAGTGGGCCTTCTCCGGGTCCCGTCAACTAAACAATGTCGTTTGGCGGGACCCAGGGGAAGAGCCTTCTCTGTGGCGGCCCCGGCCCTCTGGAACCAACTCCCCCCAGAGATTAGAATAGCCCCCACCCTCCTTGCCTTTCGTAAGCTTCTTAAAACCCACCTCTGTCGTAAGGCATGGGGGGACTGAGATATTCTTTCCCCCTAGGCTTCTACAATTTATGTATGGTATGTTTGTATGTATGATTGGTTTTAAAATAAGGGTTTTTAGCTGCTTTAGTATTGGATTGTCGCATGTTGTTTTACCACTGTTGTTAGCCGCCCCTAGTCTCCGGAGAGGGGCGGCATACAAATCAAATCAAATCAAATCAATTAACAAACAAACAAACAAACAAACAAACAAACAATGATGAGCCGGGGTGGCGCAGCAGGTAGAGTGCTGTACTGCAGGCCACTGAAGCTGACTTGTAGATCTGAAGGTCGGCGGTTCAAATCTCATCATCGGCTCAAGGTTGACTCAGCCTTCCATCCTTCCGAGGTGGGTAAAATGAGGACCCGGATTGTGGGGGCAATAGGCTGGCTTTGTTAAAAAGTGCTATTGCTAACATGTTGTAAGCCGCCCTGAGTCTAAGGAGAAGGGCGGCATAAAAATCGAATAAATAAATAAATAAATAAATAAATAAATAAATAAACAAACAAACTGTTGAGGAAGAGCTTCGTGTATGTCTTTCTACTATTCCTGCCCTTCTGTGTTCATCGAAACAGACCCAGGTTTCACACTAAGTGGGTATAAACACATTTAGAAACTATATTATTAACTATATGTATAATATGTACTGTGTTAGAATGTCATTTTGTGTCATTTTGGTTAGTGGTGTGCCCCAGGATTTTGTAAATGTAAAAAATGTGCCGCGGCTCAAAAAAGGTTGAAAATCACGGCTGTAGAAGGTGCAGTTATTGTTTTAAAAGGATGGTAGGCTGCCTGTCATGCAGATCAATATTGATTGATTGATTGACTGACTGATTGATTGTTAGAGTTGAAAGGACCATGAAGGCCATCAAGTTCAACCCCCTGCCCAAGCAGGAACCCTATAGCACACCAGTCAAGTGGCAGTTCAATCTTCTCTTAAAAATGTCCAGAGTGTTTTACAATATTACAATATGGGATAATAATGTTAATAATGAAATTCAGGAAAGTCAACTGAGTGTGTGTGTGTGTGTGAGAGAGAGAGAGACAGAGAGAGATAGAGAGACAGACAGGCTGACTGACTGACTGATAGATTGAGATTGTTTGATTTCTGGTGACTATTGTAGTCCCTGGGGTTTTGCCTCTGATAGAGGATTACTGGCCCAAGGCCACCCTACTGGTTTTGTGCCCAAGGCAGGAGAAGAACTTATGGTCTTCTATAAAAACCATGAGTTCTTGAAACATGAAGAATGGTGGCAGGAATTGGGTAGGGCTAGATTTTGGGAGGGGGAAATTTTTTTTAGTTTTTTTCCCCTTTTGTGCATGTACAGAAGCAGAATTTCCGGCATTGCGCAAGTGTTGCCATCTTGTTTTTCACTTTTTTGGGGGTGGGGGGGCATATGGCAAATAAATAAGAAGAGTGTGTGCACCCAAGCGGTACAGCCACACGGCGCAGGAGGAAGCGAACCAGCAACGAGGTAAGTTAGAACCCACCCCTGCTCTAAAGCGCTGGGTCTGGCCAGCAACCTGAGCTCCAACTTCCTTAGTAAATTTTTGATCCAAAGGTAAAGGCCCCGGCTGATTTTTTCCCACTATTAAAAGAGTTGCCAAGCCGTTAAATTATCACCAACTTCTGCACCAGAAGATCCTTTTGGGACAATTTAAAGATCCACATTTTTTTTGTATGCTTTAGGGGGCACTGTTGTGCTGCACTGAAAGAATGCTGCACACCAATCGCACTAACACAATCTGCCACTGTGCTGCCTTCTAGCACTGTCCATTTAGCAGAGAATAAATTCATCTAGATTGTGAACTTATCTGGAAACTTGGATGGGATAGTGGTGCTCGTCTTGCAGTCCAAGAATGGCATGGAATTTGAAGGGCTTTCTGTACTCACAGCTTCTGCTCATTGAGTAGGTCATAATTGTGGCCAGGAAGACCTTTGCACAATTTCATTTCATGGATCTGAAAGTGTTCAGACCTTCCATACTGTCTTAATTGTCTCAGGTGTTCCACCTAGGCGCACCTTGTAGATGATTAGGGGACTGGAGACTAAAACATATGAAGAACATTTGCAGGAACTGAGCATGGCTAGCCTAGTGAAGAGAAGGACCAGGGGAGACAGGATAGAAGTGTCCTAATACTTGAGAGGCTGTCACAGAGAGGAAGGGGCTCAATCCCTGAGTCCCACGGGATTGAGAGGCATATAAGTCAAACACAGTGTTCCCTCGATTTCCGCAGGGGATGCGTTCCGAGACCACCCGCGAAAATTGAATTTTCGCGAAGTAGAGATGCGGAAGTAAATACACCATTTTTGGCTGTGGACAGTATCACAACCCATCCCTTAACACTTTAAACCCCTAAATTACCATCTCCCATTCCCTTAACAACCATTTACTCACCATTATTACTGGTACTCACCATTGAATAAGGCACTTAGTGATCCTGATATTTATAAACATAATTATTTATTAACAATAATTATTTTTTTGTTATTTATTTGCAAAAATTATTAGTTTGGTGATGAAGTATGATGTCATCGGATGGGGAAAACTGGTATAGGAAAAAAACAGCGAAGTATTTTTTAATTAATATTTTTTAAAAAACCGTGGTCTAGGCTATTCGCGAAGTTCGAACCCGCGAAAATCGAGGGAACACTGTACCGTAAATAAACCTATTTTCCAAGGCACCTGAAGGCCAGACAAGGTGTTAGATAGGAGGTTATAATATATATAACAATGGATGGAAACTAATCAAGAAGAGATTCAGCCTAGAAATAAGGAGAACTTTTCTGACAGTGAGAGTAATCAACCAGTGGAACAGAAGTTGCCTTCAGAAGTAGTGAGAGTTTCATTACTGGAAGCTTTCAAGAAGAGAGTCCAGTCTGCCATCTGTCAGAAATGGGGCAGGGTCTCCTGTCTAGTTGGGGGTATGGACTAGATCAGTGTTTCCCAACCTTGGCAACTTGAAGATATCTGGACTTCAACTCCCAGAATTCCCCAGCCAGCATTCGCTGGCTGGGGAATTCTGGGAGTTGAAGTCCAAATATCTTCAAGTTGCCAAGGTTGGGAAACACTGGACTAGATGACCTACAAGATTCCTTCCAAGCTCTGTTATTTTGTTATTATCATTTTGGAAGGTTCAACTGGTTAGGAATTCAGCAGTGTGGACAGTGATAAGTATGCCTCTGTGCGCTCATGTGACACACCAGTTTGTGAATTCACTGGGGCTTTGCCAAGTCTCGTTGCAGTGATTGGGTGCCCAAGCAACTGATTCTTTTGGATCCAGAGCATACCAGTAAATACAGGGATTTTAAACTTTATGATTACCTCAAGCAAAGAGATTTAAAAATATAACATAAAAAGCATGCATACAAAAATGATGGTATCCAAATCTCTTACAAGCTGCCAGGAGCTCCTGGCAGCCGAGATGCCCCATTGGGTGGACAGTTTCCACAGAGTCCAGGGCAAGGTCCTGTGCAAAAACTCCCAAAAATAACAACCCCAAGGCAGGGGTGAAATTCAGTAGGTTCTGACAGGTTCTGGAAAATCGGTAATGGAAATTTTGCAGTAATTTGGAGAAACAGCAAATATCACTTCTGGCTGGCCCCGGAGTGGAACATGGATGAATAGAGATTTTGCAATATCCTTCCCCCCAGGAATGGGGAGGGAATAGGGATTTTGCAGTATCCTTCCCCTGCCATACCCACCACCTTCTGCTGCACGAATCCCAGTGACCAGTTAGGTCCCACAGAGTGGGTCTTCTCTGGGTCCCGTCAACTAAACAATGTCGCTTGGTGGGGCCCAGGAGAAGAGCCTTCTCTGTGGTGGCCCCGGCCCTCTGGAATCAACTCCCCCCAGAGATTAGAATTGCCCCCACCCTCCTTACCTTTCGTAAGCTTCTTAAAACCCATCTCTGCCACCAGGCATGGGGGAAGTGAGATACTCTTTCCCCCTAGGCCTTTACAATTTTATGCATGGTATGTCTGTATGTATGTTTGGTTTTATAATAAGGGTTTTTAACTGTTTTAATATTGGATTGTTAAACTTTTAATAAAAACTTGTTTTTATTACTGTTGTTAGCCGCCCCGAGTCTAAGGAGAGGGGCGGCATACAAATCCCAATAAATAAATAAGCCACATCCACAGAACCTGTAGGGAAAAAGTTTGAATTTCACCCAGCGAAGGGCTACCAAAACTTTTACTACCACTGTGGCCGTGGTTTATACAGGATGCCCTGCATTTTCTTTCAACATCTTTCAGTACAAATTGGCTGCTCTGGGGTGGAGCTCCATTTTCCACTACCTTCCCCCTGATTTCACCCCTGACCCAAAGGTTTTATCAAAATTTGGTACCAGGATTTCATAGCCCTGCTATGGACAGAAGGCTGCAAGACCTGGCATTGACTGAGTGACACATGGATTTTAGGGTAGGAATTGAAAGACTGAGACTTCAATTTACAGGAAGGTTTTGCCCCCTTTTTACAAAAGTAAAACAACAACAACAACAAGTTATATCTGAATGAGCTTTAAACTTTAAGACTTTCCTTAATATAAAGGAGAAATAAAAATATGTCACTGAACTCCTCCAAATAACAATGGTCTTCTGCATAGCTACCACAACTAGCTGTTAGCTTGCTTGCAGGTATCACACCTGCACAAAGCGTTGTTTATGATCTATAAAGCCCTACGTCATGGTACGGGACTAGTCAACAAACCACAATTCCTAACTTGTTAGTGAATGTATCAGTATCAACAGTATCAGAACAGTATCAACAGCAGAGACATTCACATTTCTAGGTTCTATCATATCTCAAGACCTAAAATTGTCACCTTATATCAATATCGTCATCAAAAAAGAACAGCAAAGAATGTTATTTCTGTGTCAACTCAGGAAGCTCAAACTGCCCAAGGAGCTGCTAATACAGTTCTACAGAGAAATTATTGAGTCTGTCATCTGGACCTCTATAACTGTCTGGTTCAGTTCTGCAACCCAATAAAACAGACACAGACTTCAGAGGATAATCAGAACTGCAGAAAAAAACAATGGCTACCAACTTGCCTTTTATTGAGATCTGTATACTGCACAAATCAAAAAGTGGACTGTGAAAATATTTACTGACCCCTCGCATCCTGGGCGTAAATTGTTTCAATTTGTACCCTCAAAATGATGCTATAGAGCAGTGATTTTCAACCTTTTTTGAGCCATGGCACATTTTTTACATTTACAAAACCCTGGGGCACATTGAGGAGGGGGGCAGCTAAAAAAAGTTTGGACAAATTTTTTTTGTCTCTCTTCCTCCCTTTCGCTCTATTTCTCTCTCCCTCCCTCTTTCTCTCCCTTCTTCTTTTTTTTCTCTCTCTCCATCCCTTTCTTTCTCCCTTCCTTCCTTCCTCTCTTTGCTCTCTTTCTTTCTCCCTCCCTCTATGTCTTTCTCTCTCCCACCTTCTCTCCCTCTCTTTCTCTCTCTCTCTCTTTCTTTCTTTCTCTCTCTCTTTCTCTTTCTCTTGCTTTCTTTCTCCTGTTCTTTCTCTCTCTCTTGCTTTCTTTCTTTCTCTCTCTCTTTCTTTCTCTCTCTCTCTTTCTCTCTTTCTTTCTTTTTCTCTCTTTCTTTCTCTCTCTTTCTTTCTCTTAGTTTCGTTCTCTCTCTCTCTTGCTTTCTCTCTCTCTCATTTTTTCTCTCTTTCTCTCTCTCTCTCTTTCTCTCTCTCTTGTTTTCTTTCTTTCTCTGAGCTTCGCAGCACACCTGACCATGTCTCACGGCACACTAGTGTGCTGCGGCACACTGGTTGAAAAACACTGCTATAGAGCACTCCACACCAAGACAATTAGAGACAAGAATAAGGGTTTTTTTCCCCAAGCGCTCTTACTCTGCTAAATAAGTAATTCCCTCAACACTCAAACTATTCACTAAGGCTGCATTACTATTACTATCAGTCTTCTCATTGTTCCTACCCCCCATTTCCTCCCACTTATGATCATATGACTGTAAATTGTTGCTTGTATCCTTCCAATTTATATTAATATTGTTTCCTGATTGCTTACTTGCACCCTATGACAGTCATTAAGTGTTCTATGATGTATATGCAGATATTTCCTCTTACTGTCTCCACCAAATATATTTAAAGCAGCTTTTAATTTCAAAAGAAAGAGGGAGCAGGCCAGCTATAAAACCACATCAGACTCATCTTTGCTCAGAATGATTTCTCCAAGCTTGCAGAGGTGTTAAGAAATAAAAATGTTAGGTGGCTGCAGGCCAGGGTTTGTATGATTTTTGACAAATGTATCTTTTATGTACACTGAAAGCATATGCACCAAAGACAAAGACCTTGTGTGTCCAATCACATTTCGCCAATAAAGAATTCTAGGTTTTTTTAAAAAAGAATGTATAATCGTAAGGTAAAAACACTTTGTCTTTAGGAAACTTTTTGGAACTATCTAAAGATGCACATTGTCTGTTTAAATCTTTTGATACATTGGATATTACTGGCAAGGTCCACTTGCAATATGCCCATTGAACAGAAGACAAACTGATGAGTTTGGGTCTTATCTCCCCTTCTAATTCCCAGGGGGTTCATCCATCTCGCCTTTGCTGTTGTTTTTTTCTGGACAAATGGGCATCCAGCCAAAGAAAACCTGGACTGCAGCCACCTAACATTTTTATTTTTTAACACCTCTGCAAACTTGGAGAAATCATTCTGAGCAAAGATGATTCTGATGTGGTTTTATAGCTGGCCTGCTCTCTCTTTCTTTTGAAATTAAAAGCTGCTTTAAATGTATTTATTTGTTTGTTTGTTTTTTCATTTATTTATTTATTGGACTCGGGGCGGCTAACAACAATAATAAAAACAGCATAAAACAACTAAAAACCCCTTATTCTAAAACCAAACATACATACAAACATACCATGCATAGAATTGTAAAGGCCTAGGGGGAAAGAATATCTCAGTTCCCCCATGCCTGGTGGCAAAGGTGGGTTTTAAGAAGCTTACGAAAGGCAAGGAGGGTGGGGGCAATTCTAATCTCTGGGGGGAGTTGGTTCTAGAGGGCTGGGGCCACCACAGAGAAGGCTCTTCCCTTGGGTCCCGCCAAATGACATTGTTTAGTTGACGGGACCTAGAGAAGGCCCACTCTGTGGGACCTAACTGGTCACTGGGATTCGTGCGTCAGAAGGCGGTCCTGGAGATATTCTGGTCTGATGCCATGAAGGGCTTTATAGGTCATAACCAACACTTTGAATTGTGACCGGAAACTGATCGGCAACCAATGCAGACTGCAGAGTGTTGGTGTAACATGGGCATATTTGGGAAAGCCCATGATTGCTCTCGCAGCTGCATTCTGCATGATCTGAAGTTTCCGAACACTTTTCAAAGGTAGCCCCATGTAAATATATTTGGTGGAGACAGTAAGAGGAAATATCTGCATATACATCAGTGCCCAAGAAACCAGATTTCCTGCTTCTGATATTCCACAAAATATGGAAACTCATTTCACGAACTTTTATCATAGATTTCTTATGTTCCATATACTATTTAGAGTCCATTTATTTTTCTTTTTGAAATGTTCTCTGTTCCAGTGACTCATAACCATCTGGTGGCCTTGAGTTCCATCAACTATTGTGCACAATGCAAAGCATTTGTCCTACACTTGGGACTATTCTTTAGCTGGGTCTAGAGACTGCCCGCCTGCTGAACTTTTGAATCTCTATCAAGCCTTGAAAGAATGATGTGAGCTATAGAATAGAACAGAATAGAATATAATTCTTTATTGGCCAAATGTGATTGGACACACAAGGAATTTGTCGTTGGTACATATGCTCTCAGTGTACATAAAAGGAAAGAGACATTTGTCAAGAATCATGAGGTATAATACTTAGAAATATAGAAACATAGAAGACTGACGGCAGAAAAAGACTTCATGGTCCATCTAGTCTGCCCTTATACTATTTTCTGTATTTTATCTTAGGATGGATATATGTTTATCCCAGACATGTTTAAATTCAGTTACTGTGGATTTATCTACCACGTCTTCTGGAAGTTTGTTCCAAGGATCTACTACTCTTTCAGTAAAATAATATTTTCTCACATTGCTTTTGATCTTCCCCCAACTAACTTTGTATGCCGCCCCGAGTTCGCGGAGAGGGGCGGCATACAAATCTGAATAATAAATAAATAAATAAACTTCAGATTGGGTCCCCTTGTTCTTGTGTTCACTTGCCTATTAAAAACACTTCCCTCCTGGACCTTATTTAACCCTTTAACATATTTAAATGTTTCGATCATGTCCCCCTGTTTCGATCATGTCCCCCTTACTTAATGATTGTTATAGGGTAGAAATAAACAATCAGGAAATAATCAATATTAATATAAATCATAAGGATACAAGCAACAGGTTACAGTCATACAATCATAAGTGGGAGGAGATGGGTGATAGGAACGATGAAAAAACTAATAGAAATAATAATCCAGCCTTAGTGAATAATTTGACAGTGGTGAGGTAATTATTTGTTTAGCAAGGTGATGAAGTTCGGGCAAAAACTGTCCTTGTGTCTAGTTCTAGTACTCTATAGCATCATTTTGAGGGTAGGAGGGTAGGATGCGAGGGATCAGTAAATATTTTCATGGCCCTCTTTTTGAGTTGTGCAGTATACAGGTCCTCAATGAAAGGAAGGTTGGCAGCAATTGTTTTTTTCTGCAGTTCTGATTATCCTCTGAAGTGTGTGTCTGTCTTGCTGGATTGTAGAACTAAACCAGTTAGTTATAGAGGTGCAGATGACAGACTCAATGATTCCTCTGTAGAACTGTATCAGCAGCTACAACTACATCCTTGGGCAGTTTGAGCTTTCTGAGTTGGCGCAGAAAGATCATGCTTTGTTGTGCTTTTTTGATGACGTTTTTGATGTTAAGTGACAACTTTAGGTCTTGAGATATGATCAAACCAAGAAATGTGAAGGTCTCTACTGTTGATACTGTCCTGTCTAGCAGGTGGTAGAATGGGAGGGTTTCTCCTAAAGTCTACCACCATTTCTATGGTTTTGATTGTGTTCAGTTCCAAGATTGTTCCAGTCACACCAAGGGGCTAGTTGTTTAGTCTCCTGACTGTATGCAGTTTCATGATTGTCTTGAATGAGACTAATCACTTCAGTAGTTTAACAGATGGAATATTTGAGAGGCAGTCATTGTTATATAGAGAGAAGAGAAGTGTTCAGAGTACACAGCCTTGGAGGGCCCTACCATCAGGTATCCGATGTGATGTTGCCTAGCTTCACCTGCTGCTTCCTGCCTCCTACCTACTCTGATGGGTAGGAGACCAAGCATGGTTGACTTGGATTATTCTCAGGAATAATGAAGTAAGTCTCCTCCCCTGCCCCCAAAACAGCATTGTTTCCTGTGATAGGGAAGCAGTGTTCCCACATTGGTCAAGTGTGTGTTATCTGTCTTTGCACACAAACCGGCAGTACTTATTTAGTTTATCGGGAAAGCCAGAAACCCGCAGCTACACCCCAAAGCTGAAGATACCAAGTCTCCATCTGTTGGCAGAGTCAAGCAATGGTGGCATTTTGTGGAATGTTTTTTTTCTCTGCTTAGTCCAGATTTTATTTATTTATTTGACTAAATTTGTATGCCACCCAATTCTGAAGGACTCTGGGTGGTTTATAACAATAAAATAATATAAAAACAATTTAAAATCACATCAATACAATCATACCATTATGCATACCATACCATATCTTATTGGAGTCAGAGTTAGAGGTGTCAATTGCTCACAGCTTCCAGGCCTGCTGTCAAAGCCAGGTTTTCAAGGCTTTACGGAAAGCCAGTATGGTGGGAGCAGTACAGATCTTGGGGGGTAGTTGATTCCAAAGAGTCGGAACCGCCACAGAGAAGGCCCTCCCCCGCGGTCCCACCAGCTGACACTACTTAGTCAACAGGACATGGAGAAGGCCAACCATGTGGGCTCTAATGGGTCACTGGCAACTATTTGGCAGGAGATGGTCCTGTAAATAGCCTAGCCCTAAGCCATGTAGGGCTTTTTAGGTGATAACCAACACCTTGAATTGTGACTGGAAACCAATTGGGAGCCAGTGCAACACATAGAGTGTTGGAGTAATGTGGGTGTACCTCGATACACCTACAACAGATCACCAAATTTTTGAGCAAAGTTATTTTGGTCACTGAAAGTAGCCTTGTCTATTGCAGAGAAGGTTACATGAGTCCATGGTCTTTTTGTTTCTTTTTTGCACACTTCTGCTGTGTGTTCCATCATGAGCAACAGATGTATTCCTTAAATTATAAGTGTAATTGTGCCCAGAATTCTGGTCTTAGGTTGTGTTTGTTAAGGGAGTCACCAGATGACTGTGCTTGACTTTACAGCCTTGTTTTATAGCTGTGGTTAATCCAGTGCTTCTCAAATAGTGGGGTAGGCCCCGTGGGGGAGACACAGAACAATGGGAGAGGGGTGCTTTTTTTTTGCCGCAGGGAGTAGGGTGTTCTTTTGTTTTTTGCACACAGCACAGAGCAGGAGATAGGAAGTGCAGATAACAAACCCTTAAGAGACACCATGGAAAAATATTTAACATGGATGAAAAGAAAGGAGGAGAGAGACAGAGATAAAGAGACAAAGTCTCCCGAAAGCTAAGACGAGAAAATATGATGAAGTGTATGTAGTGCTTGGTTTCACCGTGACTACAGTGAGAGACAAGGAAAGGCCAGTAGGTTTACTGTGTCTAAAAATGTTGGCAGCGGACAGCATGAAGCCAAATAAATTAAGGCATTATTTAAACATCCCAATCACCCTGATAAGCTGCTTGAATTTTTTCAGCAAAAAAGTGACAAATATTGCTAATAATACTCCAAGTGGAGAGTTGGGGGTGCACCAAATGTTTACTTCTTCCTGGAGTGGGGGGGCATAACAGAAAATAATTGAGAAGCACTGGGTTAAGAGAATGTAGTGGTTGTTAAGCTAGTCCATTATATTGATGGGTGCTTTTTGCTGGAAATTTGAAAAAAAAAAAGCTAGAAAATCACAATAAATGCTGAAAATTGTAGTCACATGACTCCAGGATGAAGCAAGTGGCCTTAAATGTGAACAGGTTGCCAAGTGCCCACAATTGTGACTGCAGGGGGTGTAAAATTGTCAGAACTTCAAAAATGGGATGTACACAGTTTTGATGAGATCTTTCAAACATTTATACAGTCACCATTGTGGCCCATTGTTAAGCGGGGATATACCCAGGGATGGGCTACTGCCTGGATGGGGGGGAACGCAGTGGGGTAGCAAAACTGGAGCTCCACCCAGAGCACCCAATTTGCACTGAAAGATGTTGAAAGAAAATGCATAAACCATGCCCACAGTGTGGTAGTCAAAATTTTGGTAACCCTTCACTGGATATACCTCTGTATATAGCTCAGTTCAAGTTCCCTTAAAATCAATGTACCCTCTAATTTTTTTTCGGTGTGGGCGGAAAAGTATAGTGTCTGAGCGACAGTCCCTTTGGGACTGAGTGGCATAGAATAATAAATAAATAAATAAATAAATAAATAAATAAATAAATAAATAAATAAATAAATAAGGAAAAAAACCCTTTTATTAAAAGAAATTAATAATTTAAAAAACCCAAAATCCATTACTATTAAAACTAAATCAACCAGCAAAACCAAAAACATAACTATTAATAAAAACAGGTGAGGGCTGGTTTTTTTTTCTCTGTTATTATTTAAGTGCTTTTACCATATGCTTTAAATCAAGTCACTTCTCTCTCTGTTTCTCTCTCCTGTCATTCTCTGCCTCAATCATTTTCTCATTTCTCTTTTCTCCCCTTTTTTCTATCATTTCTCTCTATCTCTTCCTTCCACTCTTCTCTCTCTCTCTTGCTTTCTCTGTCTCTCTCTCTCACTCTCTTCCTTCCTCTCTCATCTCTCTCTTTCTTTCTTTCTTTCTCTTTCTCTCTCTTTCCCCCTCTTGGTCTCTTTCTTTTTCTCACTTTCTCCCTCTCTTGCTTTCTCTCTCTCTCTCACTCTTTCTTGTTTTCTTTCTCACACTCTTTCTCTCTCTTGTTCTCTCTCTTGCTATCTTTCTCTCCCCCCTTTCTCTCTCTCTCTCTTTCTCACTTTCTCTCTATCTTGCTGTCTGTTGCTCTCACTCACTCTCGTTCTCTCTCCATTCTTCTCAGCGGAGGCTGGTAATATTCAACGTCGGGGGGGCGCGCGCGGTTGCGCACGCTCCCTATCTCCATACCAGGCCACTCGGAACATTCAAAATAAGAAAAGCCTTTGCTGGCGAAAGTTTTTCTTATTTTGAATGTTCCAAGTGGCCTGGTATGGAGATAGGGAGCGTGTGCAACCTGCCCCGCCTCTCCTGCAACCCCCTTGCTGAGAGCCTGGGATGAAAGTGCTCTCAGCAAAGGGACTGAGATGGGCAGGGCGTGCGTTCCGGGTGCGGAGGAGCCGCGCCCAAAGGTAGGAGGCGGCGGCGGAGCAGAGGGGGCGGATCGGGCGGGGGGCAGTGACGAAAGGCCGAGGGGGCCGGAAGCAACATGGGGAGGCAGGGGCGACTGCGGCTCCCTTCCCTTCTGCTGCCGGCGCCTCCCCGCCCCCACCCCCCCACGGGACTGCGCACCCATGGAAAATGGGGACTGCGCGCCCATGGAAAAGGGCGCGCGATCCGGTATTTTGGGGTGCGCGCGCGCTCACGTGCGCAGCCTACAGGGAACGGTGCTTAAAATGTGTTTGAATTAGCCTAAATTCTGTCTGTGTTTGGCAGGAAACAAACTTAGCGACCACCTATGAAAGAGCTGATTGACCACAAAAAGTCCCACTTGGTGCTCAGCACAAGAATCCAAATTTGGTAAAGTTCTGAACTCGCTTCCTTGTTACAAGGGAGGGATTGAACTGACTGTTTCATAGTAATTGGTCCCAAGTCAGCAGGCTAGCGTTCTTACCTAAGATGGAACTAGAACTCAAGTCTGTTGGTGATTGGCTCAAAGTCACCCAATCAGCTTTTATTCCTAAGGTAGGACTAGAATTTACTACCTCCTGGTTTTGGTGCCTTAGGAGTCTCCAGCCTTGGCAACTCCAGCTGACTGAGGAATTCTGGAGTTAAAGTCAACACGTCTTAAAGTTGCCAAGGTTGGAGACACCTGCCTTAAACATTAGACCAAACTAACACATATAAAAAACCCCAAGATGGAGTCTTGAACACTAGCTGCCTACACTGAAGTAAATTCATAAATAGGACTATATGTCTTCTTTGGGAATTAAATGGGAAATAGTAGACTAGTGGAGAGTTGAGTGTACAATAAAAGGCCATTCCCATAAGTCTTTTGGTTACTGTGTCACTATTAAATAAATGTCCGAGCCTCATCTGTATGGACAGAAGTGCCAAACTTCAGTTCTCTATCATATTGAATGAGAACAGGAAATAAAAGTGGAGGAATATTTTGCAACATCACAGTTGTAGATCTCCAAATATTTCCCCAGAATCTCCTCCCCTTAATATCTCATTTCCCCCCAGTCTGGATCGGTTCAGAATGCCTTTTCCTCCAAAATGAAGCCAAGGAAGAGCTCCAACAGAAGAGAATAACTCAGGGTTGCAGGTTGGAGTTTTTGTCTCTCTGAGCTAAGTTGTTTTCTTGCAGATGTTTTCATAATTTGTCTACAAGTAAACAACCAAGCCCAGAGAACATCGAGGACTCTGCAGGAAAGATGTGCCCCCAGTGGTGAAGATGAGAACAAACAGGGGGGCTGAGGAGAAACAGATTTGTGGAACGGGATTTCCGTCTCAGCTGAGTCTTTAATTAACCAAGTGGCTCATTTCCTTTTCCTCAATTGACGTGACCCTTGTCCATTGTTAGGCAACAATGTCTTGTTTGCTGATGCTAACCACTAAAAATAAGAAGAAGAATGTAAGGCAGTCCCTGGTGGCCAAGACAGATGTTCTGCTCCTAACTTTGCCTTTGGTTGGGCAGCCCCATCAAAGCACATGCTTCCTTGTGAAATACATATATGTCAAATATGTATAGGATAGTAATAGTTCGTATAATTATAAGTAAAAAGTAAGGATAAAAGAGGACAATAGGACAGAAGGACAGGGATGGTAGGCACAGTGGTGTGCTTATGTACGCCCCTTACAGACCTCTTAGAAATGGGGACAGGACAACTGTAGACAATCTAAGGTTAAAGTTTTTGGGGTTTGGGGAAGAAACCACAGAGTCATGTAGTGCATTCCAGGCAGTAATGACTCTATTGCTGAAATCATATTTTCTGCAATTGAGTTTGGAGCGGTTTACATTTAGTATGAATCCTTCATTCAAATGGCTCACTGTCCATACTATGAAATTCTCCAGCATGATACTCCAGATGTTTAAGAAAAAGAAAGGCCGCTTTCATGAAGCTAAGGATCTCCATCTACAAACTTTCCAACCTATGTTAAGAAATGAGTGAAGATCCCCTGATTCCAGATCTATAAGTTGGAAATAGGATCCTGCTTCTAAGATGCTTCCAAGCTATTCTTGGAAATCCATTCTCCCCACCTGGCATTTATAAGTAATAAAGACAAGGAGAAGGTACCAAACTCCAGAATTATATTTCCTAGCTTAAAAAAATAGGACAAAGGAAAGAAACTTACTGTATTTTTCAGAGTATAAGACACACCTTAGTTTTTGGGGAGGAACATAGGGGGGGGGGGATCTGCCTACAAGGTATTCATCTGGCTAACCTCCTTAGTCTGGACAGCTTCAGCACATTATTTTATTCCCTGGTTAGGGCTTAAAAAAACTTATTTGGATAGAGTAACAGTGAAAGAGCCTGCAAGCCAGTAAGTGCTGAGAACATCGTTAGCACCTTGTTGGGCTGGGGAGAAACTTATTCAGAGCAAGTAGAACAATGAAATAAACCCCGCAAAGATTTAGGCCTGGAAAAACATTATTTGGAGAGAGTAACAATGAAAAGTCTGCAAGGTAAGAGCTGGGAAGATCATTAGCATCTAGTTAGGGCTAGGGAAAAAAAGCTTTGAAAAAAGCTACAATCAGAGTATAAGACCTACCCAAAGTTTCAGTCTCTTGGGGAGGAAGAAGGTAAATTTTATACTAAAAAATATGGGTTTAGTTGCTCTAAGTGGGCATTATCACCATAATAATAGCAGAGAATGGCATCATGGCTTGTGGTAAGGGTTAGGGACCAGGACCATGAAAGAATGATGCAATTCAGAAAGCACAAAGTATTTTAAGTTTTAAGTGAATCTTAAGTCAACACTAACACTAGGCTAGGCTCAAATGGGATTGGAATTTGAAGTCCATTGTGTTGGAAGAATCCCAGCTGTTGCCTGAACTCATTGTGTGAACCAAGATGTCACACTGAACTGTAATATAACTTAACATAAAAGTATCATATCTTATTCAAATACAACCATATATGGTTAGCTTGAATTAGAGCCAGCCATGTTGACTAGGGGATTCTTGGAATTGAAGTCCACAAGTCTTAAAGTTGCCAAGATTGGACACACCTGGTTTAAGCAATGTTTTGTTTTATTTCCTGTGGTTTCCTGATGGTTCTGTTGTGGTCGGCCAGCAGCCTGTGGAGCTGACAGCAGATTTGGACAGTGAGGAGGTTAATGAGGAACCTGGGCCAGGCCTGGAGTCTGAAGAAGGCTTGGTGCCAGAGACAGAGATTCAGCCATGACCATTGGCATTGTCTGTCCCATCTCCAGAACATCCAGAGACTGGTATGAATGAGGTAGAGAAACAGAATGAGCCTGTTCTCAATGCAAGCTTGTGCAGAGCTGCCAGAAGGCAAGAACAATTCCAGAGGAGAAGGACTACTCAGGAATAAAGTTTTGGAAATAATTGGCCGCACTCATAAGTTATTTATATTTGTTTATTTGTTTGTTTCATTGATTTTTATGCCGCCCTTCTCCTTAGACTCAGGGTGGCTTACAACATGTTAGCAGTAGCACTTTTTAACAGAGCCAGCATATTGCACCCCATAATCCGGGTCCTCATTTTACCCACCTTGGAATGATGGAAGGCTGAGTCAACCTTGAACCTTGAGATTTGAACTGCTGACCTACAGATCTACAGTCAGTTTCAGTGGCCTGCAGTACAGCAATCTACCAGCTGCACCACCCCGGCTCTATAAGTGGAGAACACGAAAGGACTCATTGCAAGAAGCAACTCAGTTCATCTCTAGCTCTCATTATTGCAATTTGGACTCTGTTTGTTGTTTCTGTTTGGACTTGCCAAGTTTTCCTGCAAATTAGTTCTGGGCAGTTCGTTAAAGAAGAGCAAGGTTCATGTGTGTTAGCTGCCTTTCTCTGAAAGACTGTAGTTGGACTTGTTTTCTTTTGTTTTATGGCTGTTAATGACAATAATTGCCAGCCATTACAAATAAAAGAGGTTTGTGGGATGCCATTAGTACTGTCTTATTTAATCAGGAAGCCTAGGTCAGAACAAGAGTCAGGGATGGTCAGAGTTAGTGACTGGCATGGATGGCAAGGGTGACATGTGTAGTAGATTATTTATTTATTTATTTATTTATTTATTTAATTGGATTTGTATGCTGAGCTTAAAGGAGGAGTCAAATGTATCGTAAGCCATGAGTCCAACCCACCTTGAATGCCTGTCTTATCTTCTACTCATTGCCCATAACCGGTAGTTGGTCAGATTCTTGTAGAGGCCTGCATTGGCAGCATGGAGGTTACAGGTGCGTTCTAAAAGTAATGCAATTTAAAAAAAAATATTGAACAGATTTGCACAAACATTTAAAATTCTTTAAAGTACTGTCCTTGGGCCTCTACACATTTTTTCCAGCGACTCTGCCATGACCGGTATGCTCCCTGGAAGGCGTCTTGGGGGACCTCTCGCAAGGTCTTCGTCACAGCTGATTCGATCTCTTCTATGGATGAAAAACGGGTTCCTTTCAGGGCTGCCTTAATCCGAGGAAAGAAGTCTACTGGGGCGATGTCAGGACTATGGGGGGGGGCAGCATTGGCACCTAGTGTTTGGGTAGAAACTCGCAGACTCTTAGCGCATTGTAGCAAAGCGCACTGTCGTTATGGAGTTGCCAGGTAGTGGAGATGTCTTTTCTCATCCTGATGACCCTTTTTTGGAGTCTTTCCAGCACATCCACATAGTAGGCAGCGTTAACTGTCTGTCCTTGAGGAACAAACTCCTTAGGGACCACTCGTTTACTGTCAAAAAAGACAATGAGCATTGTTTTCACTTTTGATTTGCTGATTCTTGCCTTTTTGGGCTTGGGGGACTGGTCAGTGTGCCACTCAGAGCTTTGGCATTTTGTTTCTGGGTCGTATTCAAAAACCCAGGTTTCATCACCAGTGATGACATTGTCCAAATAATCAGGTTCAATTTCTATACATTGCAAAACTTCACCTGAAATTTCCGATTCCATTTTTTTCATGACACAGTCGGCACACAGAAGTTTACAATAACGGACGCCCTGCCACTTCCACAGCTTGGAGAGCACTGAGACTGGTTTCGCAGCAAAGCTTAGTGTCGCCCCCCCCACTCCAATTTCTTCAGTCCCATTCTGACCAATAGGAGTGGCACAGGAAATTCAATTGCATTACTTTTGGAACACACCCTATGTTCTTCTCA
The DNA here is from genome assembly GCF_031021105.1 of Erythrolamprus reginae. Lineage (NCBI taxonomy): Eukaryota > Metazoa > Chordata > Lepidosauria > Squamata > Dipsadidae > Erythrolamprus > Erythrolamprus reginae. Next base: position 23,501,037 of record NC_091960.1, on the reverse strand, counting down.
CCGGTTCTTCCTAGACATCTTACTGAGAAGCATTTATTTATTTATTTATTTTTCAAATTTATAAGCCACTCTTCTCCTAGCGAACTCAGGGCAGCTTACAGCAATAAAATAATTAGAACATTAAAATACCCCAATAAATAGAATAAAACATGTAAAAAATTCAAAACCCAATATATACAGCATATAGTCATCACACATCCATGTTACTGGCCGGAGCGAAGAACTATCGCTCAACGGCCCCTGGCATGCCAGCATGTGTATTTTTAATGCCTTTCGGAAGGCGAGGAGAGTGGGGGTGGTTCAAATTTCGGGGCCACAACAGATAAGGATCTTCCCTATGTTCCCGCCAGCCGGCATTGCTTGGCCAATGGGATCCGGAGAAGTCTGTCTGTGCGACCTAATTGGTTACTGGGACATGTGAGGCAGAAGATGGTCCCATACATAATTTGGTCCTAAGTCATGCAGGGCTTTATAGGTAATAACCAACGACTTGAATTGCATTCAGAGACCGAAGCCAGTGCAGCTTGTCGAGTATTGGACTAATAGAGTGTATTTAGGTACACTCATCACGGCCCATGCGGCTGCGTGCTGGTCTAGTTGAAGTCTCTGAATGTGTAGCATTGGGCTCTGCTACTAAGCTTATGACCCCCTGCAGGCAGCCTTCATGCTGTGTTGCCTGTGACTTCTTAGAGGAGTGAGATGCCTTGCAATGGGAGGCCAGTATGTCATGTAGCTTACAGTAATCAGATTTTATTAGATTGCACAGGAATATTCAGGCCCTTTACATTTAAGGGGCGAAGGGATAATCAGTTTAGTCCATCTTTTAAGCTTGGTTGGAGTAAATAAAGGGAGAGAAAAGAAAAGGAATCTGGAATTGTTTGTTTGTTTGTTTGTTTGTTTGTTTGAGTTGAAAGGGACCTTGCAGGTCATCAAGTCCAATCCCCTGCTCAAGCAGGAAACCCTACATCACCCCAACCAGATATCAGTCCAATTTTCTTTTGAATATGTCAAGTGATGGGGCGTTCACAACCTCTGCTGGCAGGCTGTTCCACTGGTTGATCGCTCTCACCATCAGAAAGTTCTTCCATATTTCCAGGTTGAATCTCTCCTTGGTCAATTTCCATCCATTGCTCCTAGTCTGGCCCTCTGGTGCCCTGGAAAATAGTGTGACTCCCTCCTCTCTGTGGCAACCCCTCAAATATCTGTATACTGCTATCATGTCCCCTCTGGCCCTTCCTTTTTGCTAAACTATCATGCCCAGTTCCAGCAACCTCTCTTCGTATGTCTTGGCTTCCAGTCCCTTTATCATTTTAGTTGCTCTTTTCTGTACTTTCTGTTGGAAGCACTTTGTGGCTAATTTGGATAAAACTCTCTTGCTGCCTGATGCAGTTCAGATGTGTTTATTGAATTGTTAGGTTTATATTTCATCCTTTTCTTCGAGAGTTTAAGACAGCTGACACAGAGATTTCATTTCACTTTTTTCTCTTCATAACAACCACCCAGTGAGTCAGACAGATCGGATGGAGAGAGCAAGAGAGCGTTTAATGTTCCCTGATGTTGGAGAGCAACCATCCCAGTCAGAAGAAAGGGTCAAGTGGGGAATTAACACACACTCATTATGTAAACTCAAGAACATAGTCTGACACCCCCAAACACACACACTTCAATGCCTTTCAACCTTAACTAGTTCTTCTCGTATGAAAGCTGCCAGGCTTTGGAGATTCCTGTACTATAGACAGGGAACAATAATGTAGCTGGGTTGAACTCTACATGTGTGGGTTTGGTTGTTGATGCCTGCCACCGATTAGCTCCTATGACTAAGTGTGGACTTGTCAAGGGTGACCATGTCCAGATCTTTAAGTATTGCAACACAATGACATTGGGCTTTGGATCAAGGAATCCACAACCCACACAGGCCAAACTGATTTTGGAGAATATGTGGTGGAGGAAAGATCCATGATGCAATGTAGCACAAACCAATTCTCCGTACTGAAGGAGCGGGTCCAGCAGTCACATGGGTTGCTCATGTCCAATCCGGTGGAACTGAGCCTAGTATTAAAAAAGCTTGCCGGATCCGCCCCTTCCCCAGAATTCGCTCAGTTCGCATATCCTGCGGTTGTATTGTGATAGCTCGTTCAACATTCTAACACCTTCCCTTCGTTCCTTTTCTTCAAAAGTAGTAAGATTTGTTTTATCATTATTATTTACTTGCACCAATAGCGCCAGCCGTTTGCGGCTCGGCTTTTTTCCTTTGGAGAAGTTGCGGTTTCGTTTCCCCCCGGCGGTTTTGCCGGTTACGATTCCTGCGGCCGCTTGTGGATTCTTCTAATCCTTTGGCCTGGAGGTCCCGGTGCAAGTATTAATCTATTGAATTATTGATTATTTATTGTATACAATATATTTAAGGGCTTAAGAAATACCTCCTGCGGAGTGAGACGCCTTCTAGTCTCCTGGACTTAGTCGATCGCTTCCCCTTTAAGAAATTTACGGGGCGATTTTTTCGGCGCGAAGGCCTTCGCGCCCTTTTTAAATCTAGGCCTCTCGTGTTGGCCTCCTGCCAGCCGCGTAGGCCTCAGTCCACCGCGTGGATCCCGGAGCGGGCCTTGGGGGTCCCAGGCTAAATTCTCCACCGGCTAAGCCTCCAACCAGAGTGCCTTGGTTTACTTAATTATAAAGTTTAGGGAGGCTGGCCCCGCTGGATTTGGGGGCACGAACTCTGGGTTTGCCCAGATTGTCCTCAAGTTTCAGCAGCTTCGAGGCCTCGAAGCAGGATCCATTCCTCTTGGGAAGTCCTTGAAATTCTTCTCCTTATTATTCAGTTATTGGCTCAGCCTTGTCTTCTGTTAATTGTCAGACTATGGCTACCTTTCCCAAGAGAGGCACAACTAAAGGTCCCAGAGAGGCCAGGCCTACAGGCGATGAAATTACTAGTATCCCCCAGGCCTCTTCCTCCTCTTCTCCAGGGGCCCGCCCCTCGACCAAGGTCACCAGGGCCGAGAAGAGAAGGGACCTAGCCCTACAAAAAATCCATGACAAATCAGCAAAACGTTTGAAAGTGCAGGCCCAAGTAATCAGTAGTCAAGACCCACCAGAGGCTTCTAGTCTTCCTCCTTCTGGGGTCCCTGTGTTATCTCTGGATGAGCCAAACCTAGACAGACCCCAACCTAACCTATGGGGCATAGGTCCAGAGGAACCAGATATTATTGAAGATTCCCCCCAGCCAGGATCCTCCCAGGCCTTTAGGGATTCTTCTGCCATTTCTGCTGATATTTCCAGCTTACCTCCTGAGTTCCAGTCTATTTTTGCTGTGTTGTCCAAAGCCATTGATGCCAAACTCTCCACCATCAATGAGCTTCCCTTACCTCTTCCTCCTTCTCGCTCCTCCCGCCCCCTGGGTTCTCCCTCAGCGGTCAGAGCTCCTATTCAGGATGATTCAGATTCCTCCCAGGATGAATATGAGGATATAGAGGATGATGAGGATGCCTTTCAAGGCCTATCAGATGATGAGGAATCCCAAATAAAGGTTCCCCCTCCTATTACTATTTTTCCTTCTCAATTATTCAAATCTCTCCTCCTCAAAGCTAGAATTTCTACGGGATTAGCGGCCCAGGAGAAACAAGCCTCCACTTCCACTGATCCCCCGGAGGAGAATTTACCTTACTTCACAGAGGAACAGGAGGATAACGAGGTAATTCCTATGCCTAAGTTATTTAAAGATGCTTTACTCAAACAGTGGGAATTTCCAGCCTCTGGCCTTAATCCCTCCACCAAGGACAGAAAGTTGTACAAACTTTCCTCTTCCTATGAAGAGCTTCTATCCTTTCCCAAACCGGATGAACCTGTCAAGATTCTTCACTCGGCAGCGGCTGTGCCAGGCGAGGCGGAGGAAGTCCTCCGCCCAGAGGACAAGCGCATTGAGCAAATGCTCAAAAGAGGATTCACCGCTGATTCCTGGGCCACTAAAAGCTCTGCAGCGGCTTCCTTTTTCTCCAGAGCCATGCTGCTGTGGCTTCGCCAACTTCAACAGCATATTCCTCCCGATGACTTGAGAGGTCAACAAGACTTCAACAAGGTCTTTGCAGCTGCCCAGTACGTGGCTGATGCCACCTTGCAATCTACTAGATTTTCTGCTAAGTCTATTGCAGCTTCTACTACGGCAAGAAGACTCCTATGGATTCGCCCTTGGCAAGCGGGAGTTCGCCAAAAGTGGCAGTTATCCCAGGGTCCCTTAAAGCGCGACCTTCTCTTCGGTGATCTTCTGGATCCACTCCTCACGGAAACCACGGACAAGAAGAAAGTTTTGGGTCCAACCACAAAAAAGGCTACCAAAACGCAGTCCTTTCGTCGCCCAGGGCGCCAGCAAGATCAAGCGGCTTCCTACCAGAGATCTCCAGGTCAGTATTCCCCCCGCTTTCGTTCCCAAGGTAGGAACTCCAGGGGTAGAGGGTTTCGCTTCCAAAGGGGAGCTTCCTCTAACAGGGCTTCAAAAAAACCTAGATGGTAATCCTACCTCTATTCCCATAGGGGGTCGCCTAGCTCATTTCGCCTCTAATTGGCGTCTCACCTCCAAGGACCCTTGGGTCATTGACACTGTTCAATCAGGCCTTCTTTTAGAATTTATTTCTCCTCCCCCTAAACGTTTTTTTTCCTGCCCTTCTCCCAGGTCATCCTCAGATTGTAACCGTATGGAGGAGGCCATTTCTCATCTATTGTCCATCAGAGCCATTCAACCGGTCCCTTCCGGTCAGAAGGGCCTAGGTTTTTACTCCATCCTATTTATGGTTCCAAAGTCCTCCGGAGGTTGGAGAGCTATTTTGGATTTAAAGAAACTAAATTTATTCATCAAATATAGGAAGTTTAAGATGCACTCCTTGTCTTCTATTTTGGCCGCCATTCACTCGGGAGATTTCATGGTCTCCTTAGACCTCACTGAGGCCTACCTTCACATTCCTATAGCCAAATGCCACAGAAAATTTTTACGTTTTTCTTTTCAAGGCAGGCATTTCCAGTATAGGGCGATGCCATTTGGCCTTTCCTCGGCCCCTCGGGTCTTTACAAAGCTCTTGGGGTCCCTGGCGGCCTATATCAGGGCGTTTCCCATCCACATTTTATGTTATCTTGATGATATTTTGATTCATGGGAACTCCCTAGGGAAAGTGAAAACAGACCTTTCTGTCACCATGTCAGTCCTTCAGGACCATGGATTTTCCATCAACTTTGATAAAAGCCACCTCCAACCCTCCACATCCATTTCTCACCTGGGATCCATTATTGATTCAGAATCCTCCCAGGTTTTTCTCTCTCCCGAGAGAAAACTCAGTATAGTGGAGTTAATTTCTAGCATTTTATCTAATTCTTCAGTTTCCATAGTCACTCTATCTTCCCTTTTGGGGAAGATGGTGTCATGCATAGGCATCATTCCCTGGGCTCGCCTTCATGCTAGGGAACTCCAGTGGCTCCTGTTACCTTTTCAGAGATCAGGGCACAGCAACTCAAATCGACGCATTGTCATCCCACTGAGTGTTCGCAGATCCTTCAAGTGGTGGAAGTCTCCGGCCATGGACAGAGGATCCCCGTTCAGGTGCCCGGATCAATTTGTCATCACCACAGATGCCAGTCTATCGGGATGGGGCGCCCACGCCCAGGGGATGATAGCCCAGGGCACGTGGTCCCCGGAGGAAGCTTCCAGGCCAATCAATTGGCTAGAGTTAAGAGCCGTTTCCCTGGCTCTGAAGCATTTCTCTCCTCGCATTCCCAACCGGCACGTTCTCATTCTCACCGACAACATTGCCACGAAAAGCCACATTTGCAGACAGGGGGGCACGAGATCCAAGGCTCTCATGAGGGAGGCCCTCAAGCTGGGCCTTTGGGCGGAAAAACATCTCCAGTCGCTCCTAGCCGATCACATCTCGGGGAGTCTCAACGTCCAGGCGGATTGGCTATCCCGGGCAACGATAGACCCAGGAGAGTGGAACCTCCATCAAGACCTGTTCCATCAAATCACCCTCAGATTCGGCCTACCAATTCTGGATCTCTTCGCGACCAATGCGAACGCCCAACTCCCTCGCTTCTATTCCAGATTTCCATCCCCGGGAGCGGAAGCAATCAATGCCCTCCGGAGTCCATGGCCTCCAGGCCTACTCTACGCATTTCCTCCAATTCCAATCCTCCCGGACGTGATTCACAAGGTCCTCACCGAGAGGGCCCGAGTAATCCTAATCGCCCCTCACTGGCCCCGCCGGCCCTGGTTCGCGGATCTCCAACAGCTGTCCGTCCAGGACCCTTGGCGACTCCCCGTTTCGGGGGATATGCTGCGGCAGGGGGCCTCCTTCCATCCAGACCCGGAGTGGTTCCACCTCACCGCCTGGCTGTTATCAGGAGAGATTTAGAACTGCGTGGTCATGACCCCGATTCAGTGGAGGTCATTTTAAAGGCCAGAAGGGGTTCGACCAATCGAATCTACGACCACACGTGGTCCAAGTTTCACCAGTGGTGTCTACAGGAAGGTCTCTCCCCTCTGTGCATCCCCATACACAGAATAATTTCCTTCCTTATGCAAGGCTTCCATAAAGGACTTTCCACCAGCACCCTCCGGCGTCATCTGGCAGCCATTTCATCTGTCCTAGGAGGTCCCCGCAGACAGCCTCTCCGATCCTTCCCTGAAGTTCAGGAATTCCTCAAGGGCATAGCCAACCTCAGACCTTCCAAGGTCCACAGGTACCCATCATGGGATTTGCCACGGGTTCTCCATTCCCTCACGCAGGCACCATACGAACCCCTAAAATCGGCGTCCCTCAGGTACCTATCCTTTAAGGTAGCTTTCCTGGTGGCTATTACCTCTGCCCGACGCATTTCGGAGCTGGCTGCCCTCTCAATCAGGCAGGACCTTTGCCAATTCCATCAGGACAAGGTAGTCTTGCGACTGGACCCCACCTTCTTACCCAAGGTCAGTTCCATGTTCCACAGATCTCAGGATATTGTCCTACCTTCCTTCTGCCTCCAATGAGACCATCCCTTGGCAATTAGATGGCACACCCTGGATCTCACCAGAGCGCTGAGAATCTATATCCAACGCACAGGACCCTTTCGGAGGTCAGAAGCACTTTTTGTAGCCTATCATCCCAGAGTCATGGGGGCCAAAGTGTCTTCAACAGTAATAGGCCGTTGGATCAGAGGGACTATATCTAAGGCCTATGAGTCGGCCTCCCTCTCAGTTCCAAGGAACATCACAGCGCATTCCACCAGGAGCGCAGCCACCTCGGCCGCTTGGGCGACTCAAGCCCCGTTGGAGGAGGTCTGCAAAGCAGCCACTTGGGCCTCGCCAAATTCCTTCATCAGGCACTGCAAGATTGATTCTTACGCTTCAGCGGACGCTGCCTTCGGCAGAAGGGTACTCCAATCCGTTATCTCACACGATAGCAAGCTAATCCCACCCTAGGGACCATCTATTGGGTATGTCCCATGTGACTGCTGGACCCGCTCCTTCAGTACGGAGAATAGGCGTTGATTGCTTACCTGAACGCCTCTTCTCGTACGGTGAGCGGGTACAGCAGTCACTTCCCGCCCTTGTATGTGTCTTCTTTATCTTTCTATATCTTTCTTCCTCTAACAATGAGAGTTGAACACTACAGAGCTTCACAACTGAGCCTAGTCTATGGATTCGCGAATTCTGGGGAAGGGGCGGATCCGGCAAGCTTTTTTAATACTAGGCTCAGTTCCACCGGATTGGACATGAGCAACCCATGTGACTGCTGTACCCGCTCACCGTACGAGAAGAGGCGTTCAGGTAAGCAATCAACGCCTATTTCCAGGGCTTTTCCAGGGAGAGGGAAGGAAGGAAGGAAGGAAGGAAGGAAGGAAGGAAGGAAGGAAGGAAGGAAGGAAGGAAGGAAGGAAATCATTGCTAGAAAAAAGTTCCTGATTTTGTTCTTCATATCTCCTTGGAGTAATACAATGGTTATAAATAAATATATACCTAAATAAATACATATTTTTGACTGATGACTATTCATTTAACCCTGCTGCTCTGTTCAAAACCACTATACACTTGTACTGTTTTCGAGTCTGTATGACTCAAACTGAAAATTATTTATTTTAAGTGCTTATATTTGGTAAATTTGAAAACTTCTTTCCCTTGGAAACTAGGTTGAACATTTCAGCACACAATGAAATGAAAATTGAAATAAAAAATAATGCTTATTGGTTTATTTTGCTCATAAAAGCCCCCCCCCCTTTTGTGAATTCTTTTTCAATTTATAGATAGTTTTGCCTGCAAACAATGTACAATTTTACTAAATTTGGTGTGGAATTACTAGTTTGAACATTTCTGAACATAATGATATGAAAATTGAACTGAAAAAATGATGCTTATATGTTGATTTTTCTCATAAAATGGCTGGAAACCACCACCCCCTCCCCCATTTTTTCCAAGCCTGTCACTTTATAAATTTTTCTAGGCCCCTAATTCCAAATATTTTAATAACTTTGGCATTGAATTACCAGTTTGAACATTTCTGAACATAATGAAATGAAACTCGAACTGAAAACATTGATGCTTATTTGTTTATTTTGCACATAAAAGTCCCCCCAGCCGTGTTCAATTATTTCAATTTATATAAAAGTTATGCTGTTAATTTCAGAATTACATACTGGTTTTTAGTAAAATGTAATTTTTTTTCATACAATTAGTTGTCTGGCTATCAAGTGCTTGTTTTTCAAAAGGATATTCTCAATATGTCTAGCCAAATCTATATAAAAAGTGAAAATAATGGCACACAGCAAGGCCGAGGGGGGTGGCCCTTTTGTGAGCAAAATAAACAAATAAGCATCATTTTTTCAGTTCATTTCTATTTTTTAATGATCAGGAATGTTCAATTTTGTATATCAAAACTGCTGGGGGAAAATTCCTTAGAGATTTGTAGCCTAAAAAAATATAAACTGACATGAAATGCTCAAAAATGGGGGGGGGGGGGGCTTTTTGATCAAAATAAAAATATAAGCATCATTTTTTTCAGTTCAATTTTCATATCATTATGTTCAGAAATGTTCAATCTAATTTCCCAGTGAAAAAAGGTTTCAAAAAGACCAAATTTAAGTACTAAAGAAAATCTTTTTGGTCCTGGTCTTATACGACTCCAAACAGACTCAACATGTGTTTCTTGCCCCCCAAAAAGTTACCCCCCCAATATTTTTTATGATGATTAGCAATGTTAAATTTAGTAAATCAATGCCTAAGATATTAAAAATACTTCGGATTTGGAGCCTTAAAAAAAATTTAAAGTGAAAATGGTTGCAAGCAGTCAGGGGGGGGGGTTATTTCTGCTTTTAAAAAACCAATAAGCATCATTTTTTTCAGTTTATTTATATTTTTCATATGATCAGGAATGTTCAAACTAGTAATCCCACACCAAATTTAGTAAAATGTATGCATTTTGCAGGCTAAACTATATATAAATTGAAAAAAAAATCACAAGAAGGTGGGGGGGGTGTTTATGAGCAAAATAAACCAATAAGCATTATTTTTTTATTTCAATTTTCATTTCATTGTGTGCAGAAATGTTCAACCTAGTTTCCAAGGGAAAGAAGTTTTCAAATTGACCAAATATAAGCACTTAAAATAAAGAATTTTCGGTTAGAGTCACACAGACTCGAAAAACAATACAAGTGTGACTTTTTTTGCCCAGCAAAAACTAAGCCCCCCCACCCCCCCAAAAAAATTCTCATAGAGAGAACCCCTGAAATGATGAAAAGTCATGAAATTTCAAGTTTCAGAAATGCAGGGAAATTTTTTTTACAAGGTCTCAAACTTCAAGAGGCGGCATACAAATCCAATAAATAATAAGAATAATAAATAATTTTGAGTCGCATAGACTCGAACAGACCAGCAGGGTTAATGATGATTCAAAGTTATAACAGTTTCAAAAAAAGTAACTTGTGACCAATCCTCAAAGTTTCCAGAGAGATAGAGTGGACTGTAGCTATGCCCAGCCTTAAGCTAAAATTCCACTTTCGATTCTCTGCACAGACTCAGAAGTGGTTAGCTCCTATTGGCTGACTTTAGTTGCTATGCCTATTCGTTGGCTAACCTTGTTACCATTGATTCTCCCAATCACAAATATTCTAACATGATCAAATTCAGATGTTCAGCAACTGCCCTGCGTACACAATGGTTGCAGAGTCTTGCATTTAGCTTCTGACGAGCAAACTTAATTGGAGAAGCCAGATTTGCTTAACAACTTTGTGGTTTGTTTAACAACCACATTAAACAGGGTTGTAAAATCAGTTCTGGTCATGTGATGATGATTCTAATACTGGAAGTTTTAAAGAAGATGTTGGATAATCATTTGTCTGAAGTAGTGTAGGGTTTCTTGACTAAGCAGGGAGTTGGACTAGAAGTCCTGTAAGGTCCCTTCAAACTCCTGTTGCTGTGGTTGTGGTTGTGGTTGTTGCTGCTGCTGCTGCTGTTGCTGTTGCTGTTGTTGTTGTTGTTCTTCTTCTTATTATTCTTATTATTATTTATTTTAAAGACATCACTTAGCAACTAAAATTCCGTTCCAATTATAGTCATAAGTCAAAGACTACTATACAAACACACACACACACACACAATATTACAAATCTGAAGGCAAAGTCTCTATTATAGCAATGGTTAGAATGAAAGATTGCAAGGGTAATTATTTAAGTCATTATGGCCAGATCATTGTCTCCAGAAAGAAAAACGAAATAACTTTCTCCATCTCCCTGAAAAATAAGCTCTTTTATTTTTCTCAGGATGGAATTCTTTGACTTTCAGATGCAATCAGACCTATTTCTGTCCTGGTCACTGGTTGCCACGCAGTGCCTCATTTCTTATTCCAGATATTGAACTACTGAGAAAAGATGTAGCATGGCTACATTTGGATTTTCAGAAAGGTCAGTTTTGAAATTCAGTTTAAGCGAGTGAGAAACTGCAGGGGTCCATGAAAAGCAAAGGCCTGACTAAGGATTTAGCCAAAGGCACTATTAGCCAAGCATGGGAGAGAAAATGATTTTATGTGCAATTAAATGTGAACTCTCCTGAAATCTACACTTTCATGAATTTTGTAAAGCATTTGGCAATGCTCCCTTTTCTTTCTGTTTTTTTTTTAAAAGCAAGCCCAGGACAGAAAAATATATTGGCCCTTTTTAAATGCATAAAGATGCAACATATCGGGATGATCTATTTGCAAAGATACAAAAAGACAAATGCATTCATCCAAATTCGTGCAAACTTTAAAGATTTCGTAAGATTCTCCCGTTTAACAAGCTGTGAAAGTGAAAACAATGGAATGATCAAGTACCCTGAAATCAGCAAACCAAAATGTATACATTCTTCCTTCCACAGGGCTACCCAATACCTGTGAGTACTGGGACCCTGGAAGGAGATTTCAAACTTATTCCCACCCTTCCCTTTCTTATCCCCTTTTCTCCGGAGAAAGCTGCACCCCAGGGCCTCTTATTGTGTTGGCCTTTATCAAGTCTTTTCCAACAATTGACATTCCAGGAAAGTGAAGGTCCCAAACAATTCCCTTTCATTGCCACCAAAGAATCAGGTTAAATATAACACAGCGGTGACCGAGGGCGCCTCAGACAATCAGGAGCCCAAAGGACTGGCTGTGCCAATGCCAAGAGCCACTGACAAATGTGTGTGAACATCCCAGTTAAAGGAAGGCTCGCTCAAGAATTGCTGGGTTACATCCTGACATTGTCACTCCCTCCAGACACATTTCCGTGGGATCCTTCCAGAAAGGAGGCTGAGAGTTGATCACCCAGCACCAAGACCAGAAGAGTTGTATTCTCTGCTTCTCAGCCTGAGCAAAGGTAGAGGGTCTTTAGAATGCTTAGGGATAGAATTGTGTCAGCTTTGGGATGTATACTAGACTAGGCCGGACAAGACTAGATTAGAACAGAACAGAACAGCATTGAATAGAATTCTTCATTTGCCAAGTGTGATTGGACACACAAGGAATTTGTCTTTGATGTATATGTTCTCAGTGTACATAAAAGAGACATTTATTATTATTATTACTATTATTATTTATTGGATTTATATGCCGCCCCTTTCCGTAGACTCGAGAATAAGGAGGTACAACACTTAATGATTGTCATAGGGTACAAATAAGCAATCAGGAAACAATATTAATATAAATTATAAGGATACAAGCAACAAGTTACAGTCATACAGTCATAAGTGGGAGGAGATGGGTATTAGGAATGATGAGAAGACTAACAGTAATAGAAATAAAGGCTTAGTAAATAGTTTGACGGTGGTGAGGGAATTATTTGTTTAGCAGAGTGAGGGCATTCAGGAAAAAACTGTTCTTGTGTCTAGTTGTCTTGGTGTGCAGTGCTCTATAGAGTTGTTTAGAGGGTAGGAGTTGAAACAGTTTATGTCCAGGATGCAAGGGGTCAGTAAGTATTTTCACGGCCCTCTTTTTGACTCATACAGTATACAGGTATCTTTAGAGATCACCTTGGTTTTAAGTTCTGCTTTGAAACCAAGTTTTGGTTTATGTTCTCCTACAAACCTGCTTCTGCTTGTCTATCATAATTTTAGGGGAGGCCAAGCAAACCATGGTGAATCAGGTAGTTAGGATACTGGGTTGATATTTGGCAACCTCATGTTTGAAGCCTGAATGCTGCTATGTGTCAGGGTGAGCTGCTCCTGTCTCTTGCTCAAGCTCCTGTTGACTTCACAGTTTAAAAACATGTAATCGCAACTAGATAAATAGGTACCACTTTGGTGGGCTCATTATTGGGGACATGAAAAGAGCTTCAAGTGGGCAATGATGATGTCATCTTTGGATCCTTTCACCATGGAAGAAATTTGATGCTTCCAAGAATTTATTTTGGACTTCTCTCACTGGTGCTTTTCAGGTGTTGTTTTCTCTGACTTGCCCATCTAGTGCTCACTACATTGCCAACTGGAAAAATAAGTGTCTGATTGGAAGAGTCCCCAGTGCTTTGTGGATGCTTTCTCTTGCAAGTTGTGGAAGGAGAAGGCTGAGGTCTTTGAACAGAGATTGGTACAGTGAAAAGGAATCAATTCAAAGCCAACACTGATGCTAAACATGAGCATGGTTTGCTGAATAATACTAAAAGTCTCTTCTTGTTTGGAAAAATATAAGGAAAGTAAATTCCTTTTCATCAAGTTGGAAGAGAGCTGTTGGAAAAAATAATCCAAGCTCCAAGCCTGCTTCAAAGAATTCAGATCTAGCTGTGTCGTTGCCCTTTTGCAGAAGTAATAATTGGCACATCTTTAAGATATGCAAAAGCCAAATGAACTAATGCAGTTAATCTTCAATTTATGATCAGTCGCTTAGTGACCATTCAAAATTATGACCAACCTGAAAAGGGGGATCTGAAGTTCCAATCATTGCCCCCCACCCCCCAGATCAGGCAACTGCACTTACAGCTTTTTGCTGTCATATAGTCATCTGACTGCAGTTCGGTTTTGCCAAAAACTGCAGAAAAAAAGATTATAAAATTGGTCATGTGACCAATCTGTTTTATGACCATTATTACTTATGACTATTGCAGTCGTAACTTAAGGGCAGTAGTGGGCCACTATTTCTCACCGCTACCGGAATGCCTCGGAAGCACGCAGGTGCACGATCCTGGAATGAGATTTGGCTTTTGCACATACACAGAAGCCAAATCTAGCTTAAGAATTTGCCAACTTTCAGCATTCTTTGCTTCCGTGCAAGCACAGAAGCAAAAAAATAGCCAAAACATCTTCCACCCAAAAGACTAGCTAAAATGCACAAAAATTCTAGTCCAATGTGTTGGAAATGTAAAAAGACTCAAGGCACCTTCTTTCATCTATTTTGGTTATGTCCAGAGACAAGAAAATATTGGGAAAAAATAAATAATTGGTTGTGTCAAATAACAAATACAAAAATAGAATATACACCAGAGTTTTGTTTACTGGGTATTATGAGAGGTACCTATTCTAAAAATGTAAAATATTTAAGTTTGCATATTACAACAGCTGCAAGGATTGTATTTGCACAGAACTGGAAAAATCCGCAAATACCTGAAGACAATGAAATCATCAAGAAAATATACGACTGTGCAGAGATGGACAGATTGACAATGGAGCTTAATAATCGAAAAGAATCGGATTACAGTATTATGAAACCTGGACAAAATGGTACCAATGGACAAAAAAAAAGAAACTTAAAAGAAGCATTGAAATAAAATATTAAGAAATTTAAAAGCAATTAAAAGACAATATTGATAGGAATGTATATATGATGTAGATTCATCTATAAATATGATCATGTACTTTAAAAAAAAATGGAAAAATTTAATAAATATATATATTTTTTAAAAAATAGCCAAAAATCAGGAAAAATGGTTGTTGTTGCAGCTCAGAGGCCTTTCGGAGCACAAGAAGAACCTTCTCCTCACAGGTAAGAAACCTCTGGCCACTCTGCCTCTTGTTCAGTCAGCCTCTGCCTATTACCCTCTGTGTCCCCATCATTCATTCTGGCCACCCTGCCCATTCCCTGCCGGCCACTGCATCCTCACCATTCGTTCTGGCCACCCCTGCCACATCCCCGTCATTCATTCTTGCCACCCCTGCCCATTCCCCACTGCATCCCCACCGTTCATTCTGGCTGACCCTGCCCGGAGCCCACCAGCTGCTGCATCCCCACCATTCATTATGGCTGCACCCACCCATTCCCCACCACATCCCTGCGGCCTGGTCTCTTTCTCCCCTACCTATTCCACCACACAATGCTTCTTTGCCTTCTTCTGTGGCATGGGGAGCAGGCCGAGTGGCTGGAGCCCAGTACCACTGTGGCCTGTGTGCTGCTGACTGGGGCTCTCACTGAGCCTCTCAGCCAAGTGGCAATATGTAAAAAGACTAGTGAAAATCACCGGAATCTCCCTGGTTGCACCTGTGAATGGCCGCCGGTAAGCTGGAGCTGTGCGTGCAGCTCCGTTTTTCCTACCGGAGTGGCATTCCCTTCTGTTCCAGCCAGGGTCCACCCCTGCTTAAGGGCTACCTATATCTTTGAAGTATAAACTCATTCATGATAATAACAAACATGAAAATATAACTGTGTGATCTTCCACAATCCTATCATAAGCATTTATGAATAAAAGTTAAAATAAGCAAAAAAAAAAAAAAGGTAAGAGAACAGTTGTATGATCTTGATGACCACAAATCCCAGGAACCTGATGGATTATATCTCAGGGTTCTCTAGAAGCCAGCCAGGAGATGTCATCTCAGAACAACTGAACCATATCTTCCAAAAATCCTGGAGCACTCTGAAACTACCAGAGGACTGGAAAAGAGCTGAATTCAAAAAGGAAAAAAACCCCAGACTTAGGTAACTACAGACCAATCAGTGTAACATCAATACCCAGAAAGATACTAGGAATGATTTAAAAAAAACATATCTGCCAACATCTAGAAACAAGTAAAGTAATAACTAGAATCCAGAACGGGTTTGTTAAAAACAGATCATGCCAAACCAATCTTATTTCATTTTTCAACATAGTGACTAAATTAATAGACCAGTGAAATATTGTGGAGATAATATACTTAGATTTCAGTAAGGCATTTGACAAAGTAGACCACAACCTACCTCTTGGAAAGCTAGAGAAAAGTGGGATAGACAGCATCACCATCAGATAGATTTGTAAGTGGCTGACAAACCATACTCAATGAGTAGTCCTTAATGGTACTACATCTACATGAAGGGAAGTAAACAGTGGGATAGCACAAGGTTCTGTATTAGGTCCAGTACTCTTCAATATCTTCATAAATGGCTTAGATGAAAGAATAGAGAGGAACTTATCAAATTTGTGAATGATATTAAACAGGAATAGCCATCACCCTAGATGATAGGCTCAGGATCCAGAGGGATCTTGACAGACTTGAACACTAGGCCCTATCTAAAAAAATGAACTTCAATTGAGAGAAAAGTAAAATCTTACACTTTGGCAAGAGAAACCAAAGGTTTACATATAGACTGAGTGAAACCAGGATTAATAGCAGAGAGGGATTCTGAGGTCTTAGTGGACAACCAATTAAATATGATCCAACAGTGTGTGGCAGAAGCCAAAAAAGCCAATGCTATTCTAAGTTGCATTAACAGTGGTCAAGATCAAGTGAGGTCATAATGCCACCTATAAAGCCTTAGTAAGACCACCCTAGAGTACTGCACCCAGTGTTGGTCACTACACTATAAAAAGTTGTTAAGACTCTAGAAAAAAGTACAGAAAAGAGCAATCAGATGATTAGGGGACTGGAGGCTAAAATATATGATGAACAGTTGTAGGAACTGGGTGTCAACTCATGAAGCATTCCTGATTTGATCTTGAGTTGCCATAAGCAGAGGGATGAGGAATTGAGCCTCACAGCTATATTGAGAAACTTTCACTTTAGTCAAAATAGAGCACATTCTAGACACATCAAGATCATCTCCAGAGAGATCTACAGCGGCTGGAAGGAGTGACTTCTACAGCCCACAAAAATTGCTTCACTGGGGAATGTGACTGATGACATACCTTGGGAGGAGGGGGAAATAGGATCAGAGCCAAAGCACAAATCAAGTGAGATCAGAGTTGGCTTCATTTGGTCCATGCTTCCCTGAAACTGCTAATAAATAATTTAATTAGAACATTGGTTGGAACCCTAACACTGGGCATGGCTAGTCTATGAAGAGAAGGACCAGGGGAGACAGGATAGCAGTGTTCCAATATTTGAGGGGCTGCCACAGTCAAGCTATTCTCCAAAGCACCTGAAGGCCAGAAAAGGAATAATGGATGGAAACTGAACAAAGAGATGTTCAACCTGGAAATGAGAAATTTTCTGACAGTGAGAACAATAAACCGAAACAGAAGTTGCCTTTAGAAGTTGTGGGAGCTTCATCACTGGGCGCTTTCAAGAAGAGACTGGACTGCCATTTGTCAGAAATGTTGTAGGGTCACCTGCTTAGGCGGGGGTAGGGTGGGTTGGACTAGATAACCTACAAGGTCCCTTCCAACTCTGTTAATCTATTAATTTCAACAGCAGAATTTACAATGTCAAATGTAACAGATGCAAGGGGGAAAACTGAAGCCGGTTTGAACTTGTGGTTAAAGCACAAAGCTAGAAAGTGGTAGAAAACTAGCTGGGTGACTTTGGGCCAGTCCCTCATTCTCAGCCCAATCTACCTGTCAAAAATTGTTATGGAAAAAATAGGAGGAGGGTATGTTGGATATGTTCCCCCTCTTAGGTTGTTTGTAAGCATAATAAAGGCCAGATACAAACCAACAAACAAGTCTATATTGGCTTATGTCAGTTGGGAAGCTGCTGTTACTGCTGCTTGACAGCCCCAAATGTCACATTCTGAGGTTATATAACAATGAGTTTAAACATGGACTCCAAGGGAACATACTATTCTGTTCTTTGCTGCAAGTTCTGGTGAACTTACTGTGCAGTAAACAACAGCCAAAGAGTTCATATTTTGGAACGTGCTGAAAATCCAGGCTGGGGCTTCCTTTTCTGTCCGGGTCTCTGTCGCCTCTTGCTTCTGGTTGCCAGAAATGAAACTCCAGCTGGGAGGCAGGGATACAAAAAGCCACTGGGGACTCTGACCAGAAGGCTCGGCTAGGAAAGGCAGAAGGGCGGGCAACTTTCCCATAGGGTCAGGAGAAAGGGCAGAGAAAGAGCATGGGAGAATAAGCGACGAGAGAGAGAGAGAGAAAGAGAGAGAGAGAGGGAGGGAGAGAGGAAGAGAGAGAGGAGAGAGAGAGAGAGGGAGATAGAGAGAGAGAGATGGTTGATTCCCTGGGAAATTGGAAAGAAGCGGATTGTATGCTTCTAATAAGCCTCTTTGTAACTCAACTTTTGTCACTCTGATAAAGTGCCTTTTCCAGGATCCTTGGATTGAACTGGTAGATTGGTCTCATCACTGTTTCAGCTAGATTGGAGTGGGCATGAAACTTTCTTTCTTTCGTTCTTTCCTTCCTCCCTCCCTCCTTTCCTTCCTTCATTCCTTCCTTCCTTCCTTTCTTTCTTTCTTTCTTTTCTCAGGCATGTATGAGAAAACAATTATAAGTACATAACATATATAAACTATATAAACTATATAAACATATAAGTATAAACAACTAAAGTATATGCAGAAGAAATGAGTATGAATAAATGTACCGTCCCTGTCCTCCAAATAAAAGTAGGACAGGGATGGTAGACATGCTGGTGCGCTTATGCACACACCCTTACACACCCCTTAGGAATGAGGTGAGGTCCATGGTAGACAGTTTTAGATTAAAGTTTGGGGGATTTGAAGATGTGACAGTAGAGTCAGGTAGTGCATTCCAGGCATTGACCACTCTGTTGCTGAAGTCCTATTTTCTGTAATCGAGTTTGGAGCGGTTTACACCTTTTAGCATTGGAATAGCTACGGATGACTTCAGCATATCTCACATGGGATGGATATGAAATGGAGATAACTCCTGAGCAGAAAAAAAGATGTCTAAGGTCTTGGGATTGTCCCCTCTTCTGTTTTGGCATTATCCCATGTGTAGATTCTCCATCATCCAAGTCATGGTGGGTTCCCAAAGGTTCTTTTTCAAAAGGAAGCTGTGGCCTTTCTTTAAAGACGTTTTGCTTCTCATTCAAGAACTGAGAACTGAAGAAGCTTCTTTTGCTGAGAACCGAAATGTCTTCAAGGAAAAACAAAGTTGCTTTTTGAAAAGTACCTTTGGGATCTTGTTTATGCAACACAATCAATAAGACAGAGGTTTGTCCCATTCCTTATCGTGTTCTGCTATGTTTTGTTTGCAAGTCTGGTTTGCAGTCTCAGGCTGGAATTTCTGGATTCATTAAAAAAGAGATTTTAAAACTTACTTACTGAGTAATCAACAAGCAATCAACATGCAGATAAACAGAGATTAACACCAAGATTAATACTACACTAACACTCAAGCAATAAATAATGCCCCAATCAAGGAAGATAAATAAGCTAGCAGTAACAGCTTAATCAAGGAACCAGCAAGAATATTCTCAACAACACCGATAGGCCAATCCACTTTTACATAAACAAAGAAGAAAACCCATTTCTTTCTAGTACTGATGGTACTACCTAGTTGGGTAATGAAATATCTGCAAGAAAAAAAACAAGTTCAGAGAGCACCAAAGATCCCATGCTCACCTATTGAATAGGTAGAAGTAGTTGTAAGTAAGATTGAGAATGGCAATTAGGAAATTGCAATGACAGGCTATCTATCCTGTTGTAGCTCTTATTAGCCAAGTCAGATGGCAGGGTATCAAATGCCAGATGTTTGTGTAAGTGTTATTCTTATGGTGGTTGTGACATAATTTGGCCAATGTATATTGATTTTTATAGGTTTCTGTGATTTTTTTGCCTATGTTTCTGCTTAATTGTTAACGTTTTCTTTCTTTTTTCTTTTTATTTTTTTGCATAACACAATACATAACACAAACAAACATAAAACATATATAGGGCTCTTTGCAGCCCCTTGCTTGTCAGAAGTTGTTTTCGGAGCTTTCAGTAAATTAACTAATAACTTATAGATTTACAACCTTTCTTTAATATTTTTGACACAGCTTATTAATACTTTGTACAATTCATTTGGCATAACATTGTTATTAATTACATTATTACTTCAGTTTTAAATTGCTTTTTTATTTCTGTATGATTTGATTTTGTGTGTTGCTTCTCTTTTCTAACCATTTGTAGAATTTGTCCCATATTTTGTAATATTCTGATACTTCTTCCCCTTTTAACCTTCTAGTCATCATATCCATCTCAGCCCATTCAATACATTTTTTGATTATCGCTTCTTCTTTGGGAATTCCTTCAATTTTCCATTGCTGTGCGAAAATTATTCTCACAGCAGTCAAGATGTGTGTAGTTAAATATTGAATTTCTTTTTTATAGTTTTTAGAGAAGATGCGTAATAAAAATAATTCAGGGCTTTTCTCAATCTCTTTATTCATGATTTCTTTTAGCCATTTTGCAATCATATTCTACTAGTTCTTAGCTTCAGAACATGTCCATCATTGATTGTAGAATTGATTGTTAACTTTCATTGTGGTCAGACAATCAGCATCCAAGGGTAGAATGCATAATAAATAAAATATTTGTTGTTCAGAGCATGTCTGTGCCATTATTAGAGGCAAATAGAGAAAGGCTCCAGAATAATAATAGATACTTTTTTCCCTACTGCAGGTACAACACTCAACATTTTCCCATACACTCCAGTCTTTCCGCCATCCTTTTAAAATGCAGTTTCATGTGGGGGGAACCTGGACTAATGTTTGATGCAAGACTTTTTCACTGATTTATTTCAAAGCGGATGTCACTAAGGATCTAGGATGCAAATGGAAAGCCAGATTGGGATTTAGCTTTTTTGGAACTTAAAAGGATACATGCCATTTTGGAAGGAGGAGAAGAAGTTAGTAAATCCCACAGCTCTTCTGCACGATGGATTCAGGTTATCTCGGAGAACTGAACACCTGCTGCCCAGCTTCTGGCAACTGCCATATTTTATCTGCAATGGTCCAGGAATGGCTGCTGAGAATCAATCAGACTGCAGCTACCCAAGAGGTCTGCTAGGTGCTTGTTCGGAATATATCAGGCATAGATTAATAATAGATTATGTCCCCAGGCCTTAATCAAAACAGAGTAGCTGATGATGCTAAAACCAGCTTCGGTCATTGGCTGGCTGGTTAGATATAGCAGTCGTGCCATGTGGTATGATGTGTGTATGTGTGTATGTGTGGGTATGTGTGTGCTTCTACTGAGCAACCAGAGAGAACTAGTATCTAAAACAGTGGTTCTCAACCTTGGTGAATTGAAGATATATGGACATGCTGGCTGGGAAGTTCTGGAACTGAAGTCCACATAGAACCTCAGAGGGAGTCAGGCTATTCTCGAAAGCCCCTGAGGGTAGGACAAGAAGCAATGAGTGGAAACTAAACAAGGAGAGGAGTAGCTTAGAACTAAGGAGAAATTTCCTGATGGTTAGAACAGTTAATCAGAGGAACAGCTTGCCTCCAGAAGTTGTGAATGCTCCAACTCTTCCAACTCTGTTGTTGTTGTTATTGTTGTTGCTGCTGCTGCTATTATTATTATTATTATTATTATTATTATTATTATTATTATTATTTCAAGTTGTTGAAGTTGAGGAACTAGTTTAAAGCTAATGGATTTGGGATTCCAATCCCAAGCAGTCTAGACATAAGAATGTGCTTGATGTTGAGTCAAACTGTTACCCCCATCAGCTTGCTTTATAGAATGGGTAGGTCCTGACATTGCACCAAGACAGAAATGGGTTGAAGATTGACTTGCTGGCCAAAGGCAAGTCCCTAGTCTGGATTTGGAGCCCACAAGATTGCATAATTAAAATCCAGTGGAACATGTCAGCTTTGTGATGGCAATTGTTTTATTTCTTATTTCTCCATGGAGAGGGGTGGCATATAAGTCAAACAAAAAAACAAACAAACAAACAAACAAATATTCAGCCAAGACAAAACAATCCGGTTTAAGACAGCATGGTACCAGTGGTGAAATCAAAATTTTCTTGTACTTCCAGTTGTGTGGGCATGGCTTGGTGAGCATGGCAGGGGAAGGATACTGCAAAATCCACATTCCCTCCCCATTCCTGGAGGAAGGACATTGGAAAATCTCCATTCCCATCCCACTCTGGGGCCAGCCAGAGGTGATATTTGCCGGTTCTCCAAACTACTCAAAATTTCCTGCTACTGGTTTTCCAGAACCTCTCAGAACCTGCTGGATTTCACCCCTACATGGTACAAAAATCCAGTTAAAAGGATCCCATTCCCTTGAAACCCTTGAGCTTGTAAGTCCATCTTACTCTATTGCATATTATTTTCAGTCCTCACATCAGTTTCAGAGAGAAAAAAAAGTTATTTCCTGGGTGTATGTTAAAGGCTAAATAAACAATTATGCAAAATGTTTTGATGGTTGCAATTTCTGGAATGCTCACTTCTCGGTCATAAGACATGAGACTGGGCAGGAATGAGGTAGGAGGAATGAAGGGTTTAAAAATAGGGGCCACAGCGAATTGATGTATGGGAAAGAACATCGAAAATATGTAAGATTTGCCCAAGAGATCAAGCTAATTTAACTCCACTTTCTGTTTTTAGCCTTCGTTGGCCAACAACAACATTTTGGGAGCTCACAAGTAAGCTTGATTGTGCCATAATTCTCCTGCTCCCTTTCTCATTATTCTGCACATTTTTTTATATGTTTTAAATTTGGAGAGGAATTCTATATGTCTATGAAGGTTTGGGGGTCTACCATGCATTCCACATGGATGTTTGTAGAAAATCAACAGGGTGGATGGCTTAGATCTCCAATCTTGGCAACTTTATGATTTATGGGCCAACTCCCAAAATTCCTCAGTCAGCATGACTGGCTGAGGAATTTATTTATTTATTTATTTATTTATTTATTTATTTATTTATTTATTTATTATTTTTATTTATTTATTCGTTTATTTATTCGTTTATTTATTTGTTTATTTATTCGTTTATTCGTTTATTCATTTATTATTTATTATTTATTATTTATTATTTATTATTTATTATTTATTATTTATTATTTATTATTTATTATTTATTATTTATTATTTATTATTTATTATTTATTATTTATTATTTATTATTTATTATTTATTATTTATTATTTATTATTTATTATTTATTATTTATTATTTATTATTTATTATTTATTATTTATTTATTTTTTATTTATTTATTTATTCGATTCGATTTCTATGCTGCCCTGCTCTTAAGACTCGGGGCATCTCACAACAATTTTGATAGTTGAAGTCTACAAGTCTTGAAGTTGCCAAGATTGGAGATCCTTCGCTTAAATTACTTACCCATGCAGTGGTGGGATTCAATTTTTTTTTACTACCGGTTCTGTGGGTATGGCTCTGTAGATGTAGCAGGGGAAGGATATAGCAAAATCCCCATTTCTTCCTGATCAGCTGGGACTCGGGAGGCAGAGAATAGATGGGGGCGGGCTAGTCATGGGTGGCATTTACCAGTTCTCTGAACTACTCACAATTTCTTCTACCCGTTCTCCAAAGTACTCAAAATAGACAGAAGATATATATAGAGCCTTCTCTGTGGCGGCCCCGACCCTCTGGAACCAGCTCCCCCCAGATATCAGAATTGCCCCCACCCTCCTTGCCTTTTGCAAGCTCCTTAAAACCCACCTCTGTCGTCAGGCATGGGGGAATTGAAATGTTTTCCCTTCCCCCTAGGCTTATAAAATTTATACATGGTATGCTTGTTTGTATGATTGGTCTCTTAAATTGGGGTTTTTTAGATTACTTTTTAATATTAGATTTGTTACATTGTTTTCTTTATTGTTGTTAACCGCCCCGAGTCTTCGGAGAGGGGCGGCATACAAATCTAATAAATAAATAAATAAATAAATAAATAAATAAATAAATAAATAAATAAATAAATAAATAAATAAATAAATAAATAAATAAATAAATAAATAAATAAATAAATAAATAAATAAATAAATAAATAAATAAATAAATAAATAAATAAATAAATGCATACATACATACATACATACATAAATACATAAATACATAAATACATAAATACATAAATATCAATCAATATGCAACGCTGCTAAATGAATATTAATTATTACTACTTAAGTCTTGTTATGTTATGTTACATCCTGTGGTGTCTTTTGAATGTTAGTTTTGTACATATGTATATTTGTATTTATATGTTTTTAAAACTGTTCAATAAAGATTATTATTTTTTAAATGAAAATTTCTACTATCGGTTTCCAGAACTGGTCTGAACCTGCTGAATCCCACCTCTGATTTGGAGTCTTGGGATAAGGCGATGAAAGGGTTGGGATTAAGTGGAGTTTTAGGGCAGGCCTAATGGCAGCCATTTTGTGAGAGGCCCTCAATATGATCTCAGCCTTCTGGAAGGGTCTGTCAACCCCCAAAGTTTCCTTCCTCCCGTGTTATGTATACAAGGATTTCTGGGTTCCTGGCACAAAGCTTGCTCAGTTCCGCCTGCTGAGCTTGGGGATCAATGGAGATTTCGTCATCCTGCATGTGCTATTTCCCACTTGAATAGCCTTGTGGTGGGAGGCTTTGTTCAATTTTCTCCTGTTCTTTTTGCCTTATCACGAAAGTGTTTCCTGACGACTCCAGAAAGAATGGACAGCACACCGCTGAGGACTTTATCCCTGACTTTACAGCACAAAAGCCCTTGTAAGCTTTGTCATAAACTTTGAATTGCAGGAAAAAAAGAGAACAGGCATTCCCAACTGGGCCAAAGAATTATAATAAAACATATACAAAGCTAATCCTTGGAAAGAAAGAAAGAAAGAAGAGAATATGAAGTTTAGAGCTCGTTGCAAGGAGACAGAATGATTCATATTCTTCTATTTGCTTTCCTTTTTCATGCATTCAGTCATTTCAAACTTCAGAAGTAGGTGGATTGTTTTGGGAGAAAATTCCAAAAAAGGACAATCCTGAGCAATTTTCCCACCCAGCTGTACTACTTATTTTTACTTGTGTCATTGCTGACAAAGCATAATCTCCCATGGCTAAATGAAACCAGACCTAGAAGTGTCTGTATGGTTTGGTGGGTTTGATGCAGTAGTGGGTTCCACTTAGCTTTACTATCCATTTGGGAATGGGTTCAAATCTCATCACCGGCTCAAGGTTGACTCAGCCTTCCATCCTTCCCAGGTGGGTAAAATGAGGACCTGGATTGTGGGGGCAATATGCTGGCTTAGTTTAAAAGTGCTATTGCTAACATGTTGCAAACCACCCTGAGCCTAAGGAGAAGGGTGGCATTAAAAAAATCAAATAACTGAATAAAATTATTTTTGGCAAAACGCAGAAATGCTTCCAGCCACAATTTTGCACATGCACAGGAAGCTGAAGGGGGTGGGGGGGTGCGCTCCCCCCAGCATTCCAGTAGGGCCACAAATGGCTGCCCTTTACTGTTAAGACCCATCATCTGAGCATGGAGCTTATTTGATAGCTGTAGATATCCCTCTTTCACCCTCAGTCCAACGAACCTCACAAATGTGATTCGCCCATGTTTCTTCAACACTCTGTGGCTTGCATTGGCTGCCAATCAGTTTCCGGTCACAATTCAAAGAGTTGGTTATGTCCTTTAAAGCCCTACATGGCATTGGACCAGATTACCTCCGGAACCGCCTGCTACCGCACGAATCCCAGCGACCGATAAGGTCCCACAGAGTTGGCCTTCTCCAGGTCCTGTCGACTAAACAATGTTGTTTGGCAGGCCCCAGGGGAAGAGCCTTCTCTGTGGCGGCCCCGGCCCTCTGGAACCAACTCCCCCCGGAGATTAGAACTGCACCTACACTCCCTGTCTTTCGTAAACTACTCAAGACTCACTTATGCCGCCAGGCATGGGGGAGTTAAGATATTCCTTCCCCCAAGGCCATTACAAGTTATGCATGGTATATTTGTGTGTATGTTTGGTTTTATAAATAAGGGTTTTTAGTTGTTTTAGTATTGGATTGTTACATACTGTTTTTATCATTGTTGTTAGCCGCCCTGAGTCTACAGAGAGGGGTGGCATACAAATCCAATAAATATAATATATAATATAATATATAAATATAAATATAAATGTGGCCAAAATCAGGTAAATAAATATAATGACCTATACAAACTGAGATAGCTGAAATTGGGAGAGAGGTATATTGGAATAATTTTCACTCCCTCTCCGGTCCCTTCCCCTGCCCTCTCTTCCCATTCTACATTTTCATGAAATAAAATAATAATAATAAAAAATCTAGTTGGAAGTTTAGAGGTACATGTTAGAGGACCTATCCATTAGGAAGGTATATCTGGTGGGAATGAAAAGGGCCTCCTTTGTGGTGGCACTTTCTCTATAGAATATCATACCTCACTCCAAAAAGTATGGTTGGCCTCCACCTAAAATTGTGATATTGTGGGTAGGCCTCAGGACCATGAATGGAGACTGAACTGATCATGATCAGAGACGTGGTGGCACAGTGGTTAGAATGTTGTACTGGGGGCTATTCTGCTGTCTGCCTGCAATTTGGCAGTTTGAATCTCACTAGGCTCAAGGTTGACTCAGCCTTCCATCCTTCTGAGGTCGATAAAATGAGGACCCAGATTGTTGGGGACGATATGCCGACTCTATAAAACTGCTTAGAGAGGGCTGTAAAATGCTGTGAAGCTGTATGTACAGTAAGTGCTATTGCTATGTGGCTGATTTGATTGTGTTGTTGCTGCCACGGGGATAAGGCAAAAGGAGATTTATATTATATGGTAGATTTTTTTTTTAAAGTGTAAGCTGCCCTGAGTTATATGAGTTGGGAAGCTATATAAACTTTATTTATTTACCTACTTACTTACTTACTTACTTACTTATTTATTTATTTGGAGCAGAGGTGGGTTTCTCCTGGTTCACACCAGTTCACGCAAACTAGTAGCAACTGGCTGGAGATGTCACGATGACATCACGGAACCGGTTTGGTCAGTGCTGGTCCATGGGGGCCCCCATCTCTTTTTGAATTTTTTTGAATTTTTTCTTATTTATTTTTTTGAATTTTTTAAAAAAATTTCTTCTGAGCTTGTGCAAAAGTTAAATTTCCGGCACTATGCAGGAGATCGCCATCTTATTTTTGGCTTTTTTTTGAAAAATGATTTTTTGGCACTGCACGTGCACACATGCAAAAAGCACATGCACGGCCACGCGGCATAGGAAGAAGTGAACCGGCAGCGAGGTGAGTTAGAAGCCACCCCTGGTTTGGAGACATCCAAAAATGCTTAGCCCACACAGGGACCTCAATCATAGAAACTGCTCCCAACCATTTTTAAAAGGTGCAGGTGCTGCTTTCATTCTACCCACTCATATCTATGTTGATTTTGAGTGTGTCCTTGTTACTTTCTGAGCTTGCTTGTTTTCTTGGAGATGTTCCATTACCCAAACTAGGTAACATCATCCGTGCTACAATTAAGCTTTGCTCTCTGTTTATATACAACTGCACCAGTAATGGGCAGCCAAATTTTTTACTGCCACACTGTGGGTGTGGCTTATTTTATGGGTGTGATTTAATGGTCACGTGACTGAGTGGGAGTGGCTTGCCAGCCATGTGACCAGGTGGGAGTGGCTTGAGCAATCACCATTGTTCAAATGAACTGTTAAGTCCTCGACTTACAACCTTACCAGTGTCGCTCGCTGGAATGACAATTTGCTTCACGCTTCCCATGCTCTCCTTCCTGGGTCATCCCCCCACCTCAGGCTGGGTAGCTAGGCGAACGTGTGCTCCCAAAAGCATAAATGCTGCCAGTGCCGATTCCACCCCTGCCTTCTGCTTGCATCTCAGGTGGGAGGTGGCCGCATGAGGCTGGAGGGGAGCCGGGCAGGAGAGCTCATCCGAGGCCAGGAAGGAGGAAAGAGGAAAAAAGCAAGGAGCGCAGATGCAGCAGCAGAGGAAAAAAGCAGAGGCAAGCCAAAACCAGTAATCCCGGAAGGGACAACTGCTGGAGCTTCGCACACGGCTTCATTTCCATCGGAGGAACTGCATTCCACCCCATCCTGCCTGCTGCCCACCCCCGAAGTGCACTGATGATGTTGGGCAAGGACTGATTGCTACTACCACCACTACTGGTGCACTGCACGCACAGCTTTAATTGTGTTGCATGCATACTATACATGCTATGCGAGTGTCCCCCCAGCGTGTTTTTGCTTCTTCACATGCACAGGAAGCAAAAATGCACCCAAATCTTGCAAGGGGATACACGTGTGGGTGATATTTCAGCGATTTTTTGTTTCTGCACACGCGCGGAAGCAAAATATCGCCAAAATCTCACACACATGCACATCCTCTCAC
This sequence comes from Erythrolamprus reginae, assembly GCF_031021105.1. Classification (NCBI taxonomy): domain Eukaryota; kingdom Metazoa; phylum Chordata; class Lepidosauria; order Squamata; family Dipsadidae; genus Erythrolamprus; species Erythrolamprus reginae. The sequence continues at coordinate 23,473,132 of NC_091960.1, read as the reverse complement.
AAGATTATGCTTCTATGAATGCACACAAAGTAAAAAATATGAAAAAAGAGGGCGGTGCCCAGAGGACTGCCACCATAGCAGTTGCGCACCAATTGCGCAATCTGGCATCCACCACCGGTGTGCAGTCCGCTACTGCACAGGTAGCAACCCACTACTGAGGTTGGGTCATGAAATAGCTGCAAGACAACAACCAAGCTTACAGAACACCAAGGACCCCTTATTTCAATCCTGAGCTACAAATATTCTCCTTTATTGGTATCTTGGGGGGGGGGGGTTCTAGCAGAGAAATATCAGGCTTCAGCCACAGTCTGTTTATATCTTTTAAAATTATCTGTGTGGCAGTTATTGCCAAGAGCCAAGGTGATGCGGTGGATAGAATGCAGTATTGCAGGCTAATTCTGCTGGCTGCCAGAAGTTCAATCCTAATTGGCTCCAGGTTGACTCAGCCTTCCATCCTTCTGAGATAGGTAAAATGAGGACCCAGATTGTTGGGGGCAATATGCTGATTCGGTAAACTGCTTAGAGAGGGCTTTAAAGTGGTATATAAAAGTGTACATGGTCTTTGTTGTGTTTGTTTAAAAATATTCGCAGAAAATCTGCGATTGGTTAAGACGCGGCTATTCAGAAAATAGCCGCGAAAGTTAAATGTGTGTCAGTTGGGAAAAAGCCCGCGTTAAAAAGAGTATAAAAGGGCAACGGGTTAGCCGTTGCCCTCATTCCGGCAAATCTACCGTTCCAGTGTTCTTGTATTCTCTCTTGCCATGAATAAACCAGTTTGATTTAAACTACCGGAGTCCTGACTTTTTAGTGGCGACGAGGAGGTCGAACTCCCGCTAACGCAGCCATGAACTCGGCCATGGCTCCACCGCCGCCCGTATTCAACTCCGAGACGGAAGCTTGGACCTCGTATATGTCCAAATTCACATTTTTCTTGAAAGCGAGCAATCTACATGACGCCGATGACGAGAGGAAGAAAGCTATATTCCTCGCTTATTGCGGCACAGAAGTTTACAGCCTAGCCTCTACACTCGTTGACCCAGACACCCTGGAAACCGTCGCATGGTCAACTCTACAAGCAAAACTTGCCGCTCATTACCAGCCGACGACTCCTGTCCGCGTATACCGCCATCAATTCGCTCAGATGAGGCAAGCGGACGGGGAATCCACCAACGATTTTATAACTCGCCTACGCGCACTCCTCCCGAAGTGCAAATACAAGGATCCAGAGGAACAGCTGATTGACCGCCTTATTTTCGGTCTAACCAATATCACGCTCCAGAAGAAATACTTAGTTGATGAGGATGCCTCTCTCCAAGACATTCTTAAGGCAGCAAAAGCCTCCGAGGTATCTGAAACATCTGTTGCCGAAATTAAACGCGCAACCTCAACCGTTCATCACATTCCTGATGAATCACCTTGGCACGCCTGCCCTCCTGATGAAAAACACTCGGAATCCGCTACTCCAGACGACACCTGTCTCCAAATCCGAAGAGCCTCCGACCATGACGCCAAAGACGCCTCCCGTGCAGACAGATGTGCCGGCTGCAACGGAAATCACCCTCGTTTTCGCTGCCATTTCAAGGACGCCTATTGCCGCCGTTGCCAGCGCCGCGGCCACATCGCTGAAGTCTGCCGCGCCGCCAACCCGACTCCAGCAACTCAGCAAAACCAACGACCCTATTTTTCACCGAGGAATCGACGACCACCGTTTTCGCGCAACGTTTCCCGCCCGGCTGACAACCCGCCCTCTTCTAACCAACGAGGTAACTCCCCTTCTTCCGTAAACTGCAATTTTCCCGCTGCGGAAAACAAGCTATTTGTTTCTCTTTTCCTCAACGGCCACCCCTGCCAAATGGAATTAGACACCGGTTCCAGACATTCCATAATGCCTTGGGAAAAACTTAAATTATATTTACCTCGTGTAAAACAAACTGACTTGCAACCTTGGGAACCGGGTTTGAGTGATTTTCAGGGCCATTCAATTCCAGTATTAGGATGCTTAAATGTTCCTATTGCGTTTAAAAAATTTCAAGGGTTTTTACCTCTGTTAGTGGTTGACGGTCCTAAACACTCCTTACTGGGACTTAGATGGTTACAACCTTTAGGTATTGAAATTTCAGGGGTTAACAATGTATGTGACTCTTTTGACCCAAATGATTTATTGAAAGAATTTCCCGAAGTTTTTTCTAGCACTCTGGGTAAATATACAGGCAGCCCCATTTCGTTTAATTTGGACCCAAATATTTCGCCTATCCGATTGAAGCCCCGCAGAATCCCCATTCCACTTTTGCCTAAAGTGGATGAACAATTGGACAAATTAATAGCTCAGGGCATTTTAGTTCCCACTGATCATGCCAAATGGGAAACTCCTATTGTAACGCCCGTTAAGCCGGATGGCTCTATTAGAATTTGCGCAGATTATAAAGCCACGATTAATAAAGCACTACAGCATAATGCCTATCCAATCCCAGTAGTGCAACAACTCTTGCACACCTTAGGAAATGGGTCCATCTTCGCGAAGTTGGACCTGGCACAGGCATATCAACAGCTCACCGTAGATCAAGACACCTCTGAGGCCCAGACAATCGTAACTCATAGAGGTGCCTTTAAATGCACCCGGCTCCAGTTTGGAGTCTCTACCGCCCCAGGTATCTTTCAGGGTCTGATGGAACGCATTTTAAATAATATTCCTGGGGTCGTTCCATATTTCGACGACGTATTAATATCAGCCACATCCAAATCTGAGTTATGGGACAGAATCAGGCGCGTTTTAACCAAATTTAAAGAAACAGGGCTCCATTTAAAAGCAGACAAATGTTCTTGGGCTGTGCCCAAAGTTGAATTCTTGGGCTTTACAATAGATCGTTTTGGAATTCACCCCACTAATGACAAAGTTGATGCCATAAGAAATGCCCCCATCCCTTCAGATAAGACAGACTTACAAGCATTCCTAGGACTCCTTAACTTTTATTCCGTCTTTCTTAAACAGAAAGCGACGGTGGCAGAACCGCTTCATAACCTCCTAAAGAAAGACTCTGCCTGGACGTGGGGACCAAAAGAACAAGCCGCTTTCCAAGCAGTAAAAAATTTACTTTCCTCCAACAGTGTCCTAGTGCAATATAATGTAGCTATGCCCTTATCCCTAACCTGCGACGCTTCACCGTTCGGCATAGGAGCCGTCCTCAGCCATAACTTTCCGGACGGCACAGAAGCCCCAATAGCTTATTATTCTAAAACTCTTTCGGCAGCTGAAAGGAATTACTCCCAGCTCGACAAGGAGGCGTTAGCCCTTGTCGCTGGAGTTAAACGTTTTCATTATTACCTTTGTGGTCGGCCCTTTACATTAATCACCGACCATAAACCGCTTTTAGGCATTTTGGCGGGAAACAAACAAACTCCCGCCTTTCTTTCTCCTCGCATGACTCGTTGGACTATTTTTTTAGCCGCTTACAATTATACATTAATCCACAGGGGGGGGAAAGACATAGGAAATGCTGATGCATTAAGCAGGTGCCCCCAAACAGAATTAGTCAGTGATCCAGCCCCTGCCTCAAGCGTTTTATTAATTGAAACTAGTAAACAAACGTTATTAACAGCAACAGAAATAGCCAATCAGACACAAGCAGATCCAATCTTGAAATACATCAAACAATGGATATTAAAGGGATGGCCAATTGAACAACAACCAAACCAATTTCAACCTTTTAAGAATAGACAGTTTGAATTAAATGTGTTAAAAGATTGTATATTGTGGGGAGACAGGGTTGTTATTCCAAAATCCTTACAGAAGCAAGCATTGCAGTTATTGCATTTAGGTCACCCAGGAATAGTCAAAATGAAAACTATTGCCAGAAGTCATTTATGGTGGCCAGGTTTGGACAAGGACATAGAGTCATGGGTGGGTGGTTGTATACCCTGCCAGAGAACAAGACCCAACCCACCAAAAGTCACACCATCAGAGTGGCCAACACCAAGAGGGCCCTGGTCTAGAATACATATTGACTTTGCAGGACCAATCAGGGGCCAATCCTTTTTACTGGTTGTGGATGCATACTCCAAGTGGCTGGAAATTGAACTCATGGCATCCACAACTACTAGTGCAACTATAAAGGCATTAAGGAAAATGTTTGCCACACATGGTATTCCAGATATTTTGGTATCTGACAACGGGCCTCAGTTAACAGCCCGTCAAATGGAACTATTTCTTGCAGACCAGGGCATAAAGCATGTGCTCACTCCACCTCATTTTCCCCAAGCTAATGGGCAAGCAGAACGAATGGTTAGAACCACAAAGGAAGCATTAAACAAAGCACCATTAGGAGATTGGCAACAACAAATTGATGAATTTTTAACCATTCAGCATATTACGCCGTCAGCGTCTACAAACAAAAGCCCGGCAGAACTTTTAATGGGCAGAAACCTTCGTTCCAAATTAGACAGAATTCACCCAAATTACCAGAATGACCAAAAAGAAATAAAACTACAAAGTGAGAGACAGTTTAACATCGGGGATTTAATTTATGCCAAAGACTATGATTCGAACGATAAATGGAAAGATGGAACAGTATTGGATAAAACAGGTTTAAAAACATATGTTGTAATATTAACAGATGGGCGCAGTTGGCATCGGCATGTCGACCAACTACGCAAAAGAATTAAGACTAACTCAGACATTTTGCCTACTGTAGACAAACCAATAGAGGACTTACCAGAACCACCTCGAGACTCCAGCGATGGCTGCTTGTTGCCCCTGGCGGCCGGCGAAGATCAAAATGCATCATCGCAACCAGGCCCGTCAGAGACTAGCCTTAGCGGAGCAACGGAGCCAGCCGTCCAGGCAAGCAGCTCCCAGCAAAATGAACTGCGCAGGTCCCAGAGATCTGTAAAGCCACCAATCCGTTTGCAGGACTATGTGACGTGGATTAACACGTAATCATGGTCTCAGCCGAAGAGGGAGGGGTGTTGTGTTTGTTTAAAAATATTCGCAGAAAATCTGCGATTGGTTAAGACGCGGCTATTCAGAAAATAGCCGCGAAAGTTAAATGTGTGTCAGTTGGGAAAAAGCCCGCGTTAAAAAGAGTATAAAAGGGCAACGGGTTAGCCGTTGCCCTCATTCCGGCAAATCTACCGTTCCAGTGTTCTTGTATTCTCTCTTGCCATGAATAAACCAGTTTGATTTAAACTACCGGAGTCCTGACTTTTTAGTCTTCCTTCCTTCCTTCCTTCCCTCCCTCCCTCCCCCCTCCCTCCCTCCCCCCCCTTCCTTCCTCCTTCCCTTCTTTCCCAGTGGTTAGAATGAGGTATTGCAGGCTAGCTCTGCCCACAGTCAGGAGTTCCAGCCTCAAAAGTCTCAAGGTTGACTCAAGCCTTCCATCCTTCCAAGGTCGGTAAAATAAGGATTGTTGGGGCAATAGGCTGACTCTGTAAACTGCTTAGAGAAGAACATAAAAGCACTGTGAAGCAGTATATAAGTCTAAGTACTATTACTATTGCTGTTGGATCCAAGATATTTTTTGGGAAATGAATGCTGTTCAAAAACTGGTGCTTGGCAAGCAAATTTCCTTTTCATTCCTTCATTTTTTTAAAAAAAATAAAAAATAAAATAAACAGGAGGTGAGTTACCGTGCTCCGCTGTGATGGAGTTGCTCAGCATTTCCTCTCTGATTGCTGAGCTACAGATACTAATTGAGTTACGGTAAAATTAATGGAAATGAGCAACAGGGCAGGATGAAGCAAATCAATGTATTGGCCCCGAAATTAGGCAGCAAAGAGCTTGAGAAATTAGGAGAGGAAATATTATTTGCCACAAGAACTCTTGCCTTCTGGAAAACATCCAGCTATTGAAAACTCTACACAAGATGAAGAAAAAGAAAGGGGAGAAAAATGATTATTTGGCCACGACATTCAGATAATTCCCAGATGCTGCCTCAGCTTGTGCTTATGATCAAGAATGACAACTTTGGACTGTCTCCAAACCCATTTGGAAACCCACCTCCCATACATAAAGGTGATCGTGGTATAAAACATGATCTCCTGATTGTGCGCCGCTGGCAACCTGGGAATATACACTCTGACCAGAGGGAAGTCTTTAAGGTTGTATTTTAGTGACCTATGAATGATTGCAGGGCAGAATGAAGGCAGAGGAAGTTGGCGGTGAAAAGGTGACGCAACAGACACCTCCGAGGTTTTTGGCCAAGCCGATGGGGAGAGTTGATACATACTGTACAGTATTTTAGCTTGGCTGTGTTTTTCACTGTCTTAGAGTGAATATTTTCATTGGCAGAACTGGGGATTGAAAAGGGGATGTGTTGGTGGCTTTCTTTTCTCTTTTCCTTTATTAGCCAACTGGTTCCAACAAGGTGGAAAACAAGATTAAGGGGACCATTTTTTTGCTAACAACAACTCTTGCTCCGGACAGTTCTCCCTCCTGCCAAATCAGTCGATCTGCATCTATCCCTTGCCTTTCTATTGTTTGAATGTTATGACAGGGTTCGACCTTGCTGGGAAAGGCCTCACTTCAGTCTCTCTTTGCTCTCCAAGAATAACACAACCCCATTCGTTTCTGCAGTGGGATGTTTCCATAGGTGAGCTGCGGGGCTCAAGAGGCAGGCTGGGGGCCCTGGCTTCACATGTGACAATAAGGAACTTGGCCCAGACACTCCATGTTTGCCCCCAGAAACTGGGGGGAAAGGGGTGTCTGGGAATCTTCTGTAAATACAGTTGCGTGACTGATAAGAGCCAGAGGTGGAAAACAGAAACTTTGTTGGACTTGGCTTTCACAGCACCCGTTGGAGATGCCAACTAAAAAGGAGTGTCTTTTCTTTCTTTTTAAAAAATTACCGGTCGCTCTAAAACTGAATTAAAAACCTTGGGGATTCCAACTTGGCACATTGCTTTCCACTCCCAGCTTTTTGGGAGGAAAAAAGAAATTTTTTTCCTACAAGGGAAGAAATTACCCTTTCTTTTTTGGATCAGTTTCTCCAGAGAGCTATCTAGACAAAATAGGAAACGTATGGGCCACAGGTAACTTCCTTGTACCTGCTTTGTTTTCTGGAACTCTTTATAGTGGGTGGGCACCAAATTTTCCAGCTCTCTCAGTCCTTTGCATTCTGGCGGGTAAGTATGGCATCTGTGTGGTTGTGGGGCCACATGTGGAATACTGCATTATTATTTTTATTATTATTTATTAGATTTGTATGCCGCCCCTCTCCGTAGACTCGGGGCAGCTTACAGCAATGATAAAAACAATATATAATAACAAATCTAATAGTTAGAATCTAAAATAACAATAATACATTTAAAAAGTCTAAAAAAAGAAACCCCAAAATATAAAAACATACATACAGTCATCATACACAAAAAACTACATAGGCAGGGGGAGATGTTTCAGTTCCCCCACGCTTGATGGCAGAGGTGGATTTTAAGGTCCAGTGCCATGAAGGGCTTTATAGGTAATGACCAACACTTTGAATTGTAACCAGAAACTGATCGGCAACCAATGCAGACTGCGGAGTGTTGGAGTGATATGGGCATATTTGGTCGCCATGATACAGAAAAAGATGTTGAGATCCTGGAAAGAGTGCAAACAAAAGCGACTGTCAGGTCTCCTATTCAGCTGGGCGCCTCACTGGCATCCTGTCATCAACATTTCATTCCATTCTGTAGGTGATAGATGGAAGACACAACGGTGGCTGAAGCTTAACTAAAAACAATGGTCAGGACCCCCTGAAATGTGCACACAACTCTCCTTCCCCCACTGTGTATCTTTTGAACCACTTGTTGTCTCCCTGCTTTTGCCATAGGGTGAATAACTGGTTTCCAGAAGGCTTCTGAAATTGAAAGCAATAAAAATTTGGCTGGAGGTCGAACCCCCCAAGCTCCCTCAAATCGCAATTGCGATCCCCCAATCGTGAAAAAAAGAGCGACGGGGACAGAGCTCTATCCCTGTCAACCTGGCACGGCTCGTTCCTCACCCGGAAGGTTCCGGCATGTCAGGTAGGTTCTACTCTGGCCCGAGATGGAGCATCAGTGATGCTCACCATTTTTCCTATTTAAGGATACTGATTTCGTTCCTGCCTTTTTTTTTAAAAGTTAAACCTGGAAACATGTGTTCTTACAAGGTTTGCCTACCCCAAGCACCCAGGAATGTTGCACTGATTGATCAAGACTGCCTCCCTGGAATATTTAAATTATTTCTCCAACTGTTTGAATGACAACAGTTTGAACCAATCCAATGTGACTTTCAGAAGTGGGTTGACTTCATCGTAGCCATAGCCTTTTTTGTTTATTTGAATTGCAAAGGAATAAAGAAATAGGAAAGGAGAAAGATCTTTTTATTTTTTGGCATAAATTCAGCAGAGATGAGAAAAGGCAGCCCTCCCCTCATATTTTAACTGCTTTGATCAGGCTATTTTTAAAAGCATCACACACCGAGAGAACTCCAGGGAATGTACTGTTCTGGAATATTTTAAGTACTTTAGCAATAGAAACAAAACAAGACAAAACAAAAAATCCCCCAACAATACAACGTCTCTGTGGTTTTGACGCTTATCTTGAATCTATTTCCACCTATTATGTGTCAAACAGAGAACATGAAGGTTGGACCCAACTCATTGGCTGTTGAGAACCCAGAAGGAGAATGAAGACAGAAGGAGGAAGTACAGTAAGTGAATCAACTGAAGAACGGATTGATATTGCTTCAAAGGGAAAGAGAATTTAGTCTTGCACCTCAGAAGAAGGGAGGGGGATCATTGCCCAGCACCAGGGGTCCCCAAACTTGACAGCTTTAAGATTTGTGGCCTTCAACTCCCAAATTATGGGAGTTGAAATCCACAAGTCTTAAGAGAAGAGAAGAGAAGAGAATTTTATTGGCCAAGTGTGACTGGACATATGCTCTCAGTGTACATAAAAGAAAAGATATGTTCGTCAAGAATCATAACAACACTTAATGATAGCCTGGGTACAAATAAGCAATCATATTAGGAACCTGTCAATATAAATCATAAGGATACAAGCAACAAAGTTACAGTCATGCAGCCATTAGTGGAAGGAGAAGGGTGATGGGAATGATGAGAAGATTAATAGTAGTGCAGACTCAGTTAATAGTTTGACAATGATGAGGGAATTATTTGTTTAGCAGAATGATGGCATTCGGGGAAAAAACTGTTCTTATGTCTGTAAATATTTTCACGCCCCTCTTTATGACTTGTGCAGTATACAGGTCCTTAATGGAAGGCAGGTTGGTAGCAATAGTTTTTTCTGCAGTTCTGATTATCCTCTGAAGTCTGTGTCTGTCTTGTTGGGTTGCAGAACTGAAACAGACAGTTATAGAGGTGCAGAGGGCAGACTCAACAATTCTTCTGTAGAACTGTATCAGCAGCTCCTTGGGCAGTTTGAGCTTCCTGAGTTGGTGCAGAAAGAACATTCTTTGTTCTGCTTTTTTGATGACATTTTTGATGTTAGGTGACCATTTTAGATCTTGCAATATGGTTGAACTTAGAAATTTGAGGGTCTCTACTGTTGATACTATGTTGTCTAGTATTGTAAGAGATGGAAGTAGGGACGAGTTTCTCCTAAAGTCTACCACCATTTCTATGGTTTTGAGTGTATTCATCCCAGATTGTTCTGGCCACATCACAAGCTGCTAAGTTTGAAGACCTCTGCCCAACACCATCCTTTCACAAAAAGGCATGGGTAAAAATTAAAATCTGGGCACTAAGGTAAGATTTTCAATCTGAGCCTAGAGCTGTATCACTACACACCTTTACTTAAAGCTGGATAATCTGTTAATCCAATACCGTACCCAGATGTTTGGAAAGGTTGGATGGAAAAAAGAGAGAAATGTGTCCATGAAGAAACAAAAGGCAAAAATATGGAGAAAAGGAAAGCAAAATGTTATATTATATCTCAACCTTGGCAAGTTTAAGATGTGTGAACCCTAATTTGCAGAATTCCCCAATCAGCATGCTTGGCTGAGGAATTCTGAGAGTTCAAATCCATGTGTCTTAAAGTTGCTAACTTGCTAATAACAACTTACCTCGCTGTAGTTGGTTTCCTCCTGTGCTGCGTGGCCCTGCACGCATGCACAATGCAAAAAAAACCCTGAAAAATTGCCAAAAACAAATTGGTGATGAATGTGCAGTAGTGGAAACTCAGCTTCTGTGCATCTGTATAAGAAGAATTTTTTTTTAAAAAAAAGTTTTTTTGAAAAAAGAAAAAAGAAAAATTCAAAATAAAATAAATAAAATAAAATAAAATAAAATAAAATAAAATAAAATAAAATAATAAAATAAAATAAAATAAAATAAAATAAAATAAAATAAAATAAAATAAAATAAAATAAAATAAAATAAAATAAAATAAAATAAAATAAAATAAAATAAAATAAAATAAAATAAAATAAAATAAAATAAAATAAAATAAAATAAAATAAAATAAAATAAAATAAAATAAAATAAAATAAAATAAAATAAAATAAAATAAAATAAAATAAAATAAAATAAAAAATAAAATAAAATAAAATAAAATAAATGATGGCAGCATCCACAGGCCGGCACTGACCAATACAGTTCAGTGACATCATTATGATGACATCAGCAGGTCACTACTGGTTTGGGTGAACTGGTCCGAACCAGGAGCAACCCACCTCTGGTTGAGTTCCCTCAGGATTGAACTGCAGGCTGTAAGCAAAATTTGCATGCAGTACTGAATTCTAACCACTGTACCCCCATGCCTCATCAACCCCCCTGCATTCCTAACAGAAGACAATCCAGGGTCTTTTAAACGTATCAAGCAATCAGAATCCATCCCTTCCATGATTCTGTGTTTTTCCTGTTCCTAATAAACTTTTTTTATTATTTGGACTTTCTTTTTCTGATAACCAACTGAAATCTCTATTGATTCTGATGCTGGAATATTAGGGTGAAACAGGCACATTTGAAATGTTGGGGGTTTTTACCTACAAGCAGCTCTAAGGCGATGTGTCTTCCCTCCAAATTCTGTTGTTAGAACAAAGATGGAACCAATCTTGGACAAGCCACATCCATGAGCTCCAGACAGAGGTGAAATGCTACTGGTTTGGCCCAGTTCAGGAGTACCAGTAGTAGCGGCTGCCAGTAGTTTGGAGAATAGGTCACAGTGGTAGCGGGAGACTCTGCCCACTCATCCAAACATTGCCATTTTCTTTTCTTTTTAACCGTATGCACATGAACAAAGTCTTCTGTGCATGCGCAGAGGGTGACAAAGCACACATGAATGCAGCTGCGAGAGCAATCATGGGCTTTCCTAGGTATGCCCATGTTACACCAACACTCCGCAGTCTGCATTGGTTGCCGATCAATTTCAGGTCACAATTCAAAGTGTTGGTTATGACCTATAAAGCCCTTCATGGCATCGGACCAGAATATTTCCGGGACCGCCTTCTGCTGCATGAATCCCAGCAACCGGTTAGGTCCCACAGAGTTGGCCTTCTCCGGGTCCCGTCGACTAAACAATATTGTTTGGCGGGACCCAGGAGAAGAGCCTTCTCTGTGGCGGCCCCGACCCTCTGGAACCAGCTCCCCCCGGAGATCAGAACTGCCCCCACCCTCCTTGCCTTTCGTAAAGTTCTTAAGACCCATCTCTGCCGTCAGGCATGGGGGAACTGAGACATCTGCCCCAGGCCTATACAGTTTATACATGGTATGTTTGTGTGCATGCTTGCTTTTAATAATGGGGTTTTTAGTGTTTTTTAAATTATTAGATTTGTTCTTACATTGTCTTTGTTATTGTTGTGAGCTGCCCTGAATCTACGGAGAGGGGCGGCATACAAATAAATATAATATAATATAATATAATATAATATAATATAATATAATATAATATAATATAATATAATATAATATAATACAATACAATACAATACAATACAATACAATACAATACAATACAATACAATACAATACAATACAATACAATACAAAACAAAACAAAACAAAACAAAACAAAACTAAACAAAACTAAATAGATAGATAGATAGATAGATAGATAGATAGATAGATAGATAGATAGATAGATAGATAGATAGATAGATTGAATGAATGAATGAATGAATGAATGAATGAATGAATGAATGAATGAATGAATGAATGATGGTGACAAAACACATGCTTCCAAACCAGTAGGGAAGGTAAGTAGATTTCACTGCTGGCTCCAGACATGCCTATTCCTATTTTTGACAGTCAAAGCAGTGCAAGATGGCATAGCTGAAACCTAATGGCAAAATATCCGTTTCCGACATCAAGAGTTTTGGTGTGATTGTGTCGGTGTGTATGGTTTTATTTCTCCCTGGAAAAGTAAGGTCAATGATAACAACAACAGCAACAACAACAACAGAGTTGAAAGGGACCTTGGAGGTCTTCTAGTCCAACTCTCTGCTTAGGCAAGAAACCCTACACTAAATAAAATAAATAAAATTCTTCCCCGAAGGGCTAGCATTTTTCTAGTGAAATCACAGGCTAGTTCTTCAAGAACGCCATTCAAAATAGAAGAAAAGAAAACAGCTCCTGCCTATGACTCCTCTTCAGCTTTCTTGCGTTTCTATATTAAGGAGTTTAGCTAAATAAGGTTAAAATCAAGTTGAATAGCTCATTCAGAGTGTTGTAGGAAAACCAACCTCAACATTTGTGAACTGGACCATCAAAAGTTAAAGCCCCAAGATGCTTTTGCAGTTTGGATTTCTCATACTAGGTGAGCCCAGCACTTGTGTTTTGTTAACCTGAGTTTAGGATTAAGTGTGTTCTAAGAACTCCGTCAAATTGTTTCCACTGTAGGGATAATAGTTGCTGGGGCAAGGGTGGAATTGGAGAAATGTCATCCGAGAAAGGATTAAACTCCCTTCCTCCTGCACAGCTATTTTTATCAAATTTCCTTCCAGAGAGTTAGCCCTGTTAGGCAATGGAAGGGAAAGGAACGATTTGCAGATAAGCTTCATTGGTTGCTGATAAGAGATTTATATTGTTGTGGATCAACTCACAATGAAGTTCTATTGCCACACCTAGGAACCATTTTATAAACAGTCAGGCTATAAATAATTATCAAAGTTTGCACCCTCCTCTTTTCTTTTCCGTCTTGCCTCGCCTTTTACTATGGTTGCCAGATTAGGTTGCAAAAATACGAACTGTTACCAGATGGCAGCCAAGAGACACACAAAAGGAAGCATTTCCTGCTGCCTACTGGTCACCCAGACTTTGGCAACCCATCCAATGTCCCTTTTTCTATGTATCTTCTCTTCCAATAATCCAAAAATATGTCGGTGCCCCTTCTAGATCAGCTCCATGCATCTCATATCTGTTTATTATTTATTTATTTATTTGTTTGTTGATTGATTGATTGATTGATTGATTGTTAGAGTTGAAAGGGACCATGCAGGTCATCAAGTCCAACCCCCTGCCTGAGCAGGAATCCTAAAGCACCCCAGCCAAGTGGCAGTCCAATCTCTTCTTGAAAGTGTCCAGAGTTGGGGAGTTCACAACCTCCGCAGGCAGGTTGTTCCACTGGTTGATCGCTCTGACCATCAGGAAGTTCTTCCTTATCTCCATGTTGAATCTCTCCTTGGTCAGCTTCCAGCCGTTGTTCCTCGTCCGGGCCTCTGGTGCTCTGGAGAATAGAGTGGCCCCCTCCTCTCTGTGGCAACCCCTCATATACCTGTATACAGCTATCATGTCCCCTCTGGCCCTCCTTTTCTCTAGGCTATCCATGCCCAGTTCCCACAATCTCTCTTCATAAGTCTTGGTTTCAAGTCCGCTAATCATTTTGGTTGCTCTTTTCTGCACCTTCTCCAGAGTTTCAATGTCTCTTTTGAAGTGTGGCGACCAAAACTGGATGCAGTACTCCAGATGTTGTCTGACCAGGGCGTAGTAGAGTGGTATTAATACTTCCCTGGTCTTGGAGTGCATCCCCCTG